>NW_006800033.1:868917-1032920 GCF_000485575.1 Poecilia formosa
AAAATGAACGTGCTTTGAATGTTGCTGGGACACAAAGAAAGGCTGTGGGTGGAGACTGATCGAAGAAAGGCAGAGCCGAGGAGGAAAATGTCATTTGTTTAATGGAGCCACACACTCATTTGTTCCTCCTCCCTGGCATTTACTCCTAATGTGAGTGTGTTGGTCGTCCATCCATTTTTATTTCTTTTTTTTTTACCCTTGCACACAATAGTTGTAATAAATTTTAGAGTAGAGTAATGGAATTATTTATTAAATCCAGATTGTTATATTCATTGGTATTTTTTCATACTTACGCTTTCTTGTCATTGGGAGCCTTAGTCAGCAGTTCTCTCTTCACCTGATCTTCACTGATCTTTTCATCCACCCCAATTAGCAGCTTTTGTGCCTTGGCGTCCACGTCTCCGACATCCACCCCTCCCTCGTGGTGAAACAGGACGTAGTCTCCCTCTCGGGCAGCATAAATGCACACGTAGAACTCCTCTGTCTGAAGGACAGAATAGACTGCAAATAAAAATACCGTTGTCTGACAACAAAGACATTTCTGTGGAACAGCAGAAAAGTGACAGGCAAAAACAGCAAATAGATCAAATAAAAAAAAATAAAGAATAAAAATTCTGATGGATGAAGTTTTGGAAGAATTTCATCTGGGACATTTGTTGAATTTTGACATGAAAAATGTGTGGGATTCCTGATTTAGGCAGTCAAAAAGAGTCACGGGTCCAAGATGGCTGGCTTACCTGCTTATGAGGAACAAATGGCTCTATAAGGAAGTTTTTGAGAATGCCTTTTGCTTTTCCCACCTGTAAACCAGCAACAGAACTAAATTAATGCACTGACACAAATTCTCTGTGATTCTAAAATAACTAAGGCGTTTTTACAGACTAAATAATACATGTTTGATCTCTTTATTTGTTTTCAGAATGGAGTAAAGTAACCAAAATCTAACACTTGACTGAAGGAAATTGACATTATAAAGAAAAAAAAAGAAAAAACCAGAAAAACTTGTCATGTAGAGCCACAGGCACATTTCATTTGGTGGAAGGCGTCATGGCTCCTGTTAAAGGCCAACAGGCAAAAAAGCCTAATGAGGGACTGAATGAGAGAAGCAAAGAGAGAAAGAAATGCCATTTCAAATAATACAGCGAAAAGAGGAAGTGGATGATCAAAAAAAAAGGATAGAAGATTGAAAACCTCACATGGGACCTGAAGCCCAGACAGATAAATGAGGTGCCTCAGAGTGAAAACAGAATGCAAATTATCATAAATGAATGTCAGCTGTAAACAAGAGCCATAATTTGCCAACTTTATTGAAAAATACTGAAAATTCAAAATTAAAACCCAGCTGGGCCAAATATAGAGTATTGTAGAAGTCTAGGGATGTATGATAAACATGATAAAACCCAACATGCTCTTCACAACACAACATTTATTCTGATTTACTGCCACTGACAGTTTCATCGGATCTGTGAGGAGACTCTACAGTCTGACGGCGGCTGGGCAAAAACACTCTCCTTTATTTATCCGTGAAACAACCTATTCCCTAAATAGACCCGTCTTGGTTTATGAGGCAGAGCAGCATCTCAGAGCTACATTGATGGACCGACTACTGCTTCAGCGGCAGAGCTCGCCTCAGCTGACTGGACTGATTTAATACCTGCGCACAAACACACATCTGTTCAAATATGAATCCAACCGATAGCATGGATACTAAATTGGAAAATGTGCTCATGTAATACAGGGATGGTAGACAAGGAAAGAAGAAGAAGAAAGGCATAGTAGAAAAATTGATGGGTGAGAGTTAAAGGAGTATGTTTAAGTGGAGATAATTATGAGAAATGGTGGAAAGGTTTAAGTACGGGTGCGTGACGTACCATTGTCTCTTTCATAAGGCGTGGCTTGAGCCACTCTTTGACCCCGTTCAGGTCCAGATTGACGCCGACCAGACCGAGCTTCCCTCTCCTCTTAATCAGCTGGTCTGGCTTCACAACGAGCCTCTGCAGGAGGAAAACAAAACAATATGGATGCAGGGAGCAAGCATCAGCACTGATGTTGTAGCATCATAAACGCTAAATAGTCGGAACTATTAAAAAAAAAACTCACCGAAGAGGCAAATTTAATAGAATAAATCTTTAAATACCCAAGGATTCAAACGTAGTTGTCATACGAACACGTTTAAAATCGAACAAGGAATTTTCTTTATTCTCTGATCTAATAAAGCAGTAAAGTCCAATTTCCAGAGATCCATCTGACTCTATTCTTCTTTTATTTCCCCCAATATTACAATGTTCCCTCCATATTCTGTGAGTTTTAGCATCTAAACATTTCAAACTTGCTTTAACCATATCCAAAACTTCATTTGTGACCTTTCAGCTGTGTTTCTTTGTCTTCACGATGCTGTTTGTTTACTAATGTTCTCCAGCAAACCTCAGAGGCCTTAACAGAGCAACTAGATTAAGTTGCACACATGTCGACATGCTAATTAGGCGACTTTTGGTTGCTGTTGATTTTATTTAGAAGCATCAGAGTAAGTAAGTAGCTGAGATAAAAGTTTTGTTAATTATTAAACTAAAATAGACCTAAGACTCAATTTTTGTAAGTGTGTTATAGAATAAGAGCACAGAAACGCATTAACTCACGCGGCTCACAAAAAAAATATCACTCAATTATCAAGAAACATTTTCTTCCAAAGTTCAAAATTAAACCTAAACTGCACATGATGTAAATACAAACTTAGACTATATGTCCACACCAATCCAGCCCACCCACCTTCTCTTCTAAGTTAAATACAGAGAATGACGTCTGACAGTGGAGTCATTACTATCTGGGTGCTTGGCACTGAGCAGAGGAAGAGACGTTTGAGGGTGAAAGTTAATGTGATTTCTTAATCAATTCTAGCAGAGCTGGCATCTCCGTGGATCTGCCCTCTGCATCCTCCTTCCACCTTCCTGATAAAATCCTTCAGTCGTGAGGGAGGTACAGGAAGGATGACCTTTTTACTCTAGATAAGTAACCATGTAATTAAATTAGCTTGAATAAAGAGCTAGTGACAGTTTTGCTGAGAGGATCGGCCAAGGAGAGGAGGAGAAATCATTCATACTCGGCTATGGAGGTAAAGTGGGGATTTCTCTCCAGTTCCACTAACAGAGCTGAGGCATTACTCTCTTCTCTGTGATTTCAGCTAATGAGCACCAAGTGACCACTCTGCTGTCAGCCTGAGTAATTGTCTCCATAAAGCGGAGATCGCTCTCCAGCGTTCCCACATTTATGCTCCAGACGTTTAATCGTCCAAAGAAAAACCGTCGTCTGCGTGTATGTTAGTTCAAACGAGCTCCTGCTGTCTCACCTCTGTGAGCAGCCATGGGTGTTCCTGCGTCAGCCGCTGAAAGTCCGTCTCGGTTGTCACGTTGGCGTAGCGGAACCTGTTCTGGACTGGCGCCGACGTGCAGATGTACTTGTAGAGATACTCCTTCCCCGTCTGCTCTGAGATGGCTTTGGCCGACATGACTGGCGCAGAGAGGGGTGGACGGGAAGACAAACGGATAAATAATGAGATAAAGACAGAGGTGCACAGAGGCTTTGTGGATAGGAATTTTTTATACTACATTAACAGAAAATGTATGCGAGGTTACCTGTCTTTTTTTTCTGTCCGAATTACCAGACATTTTAATAGCAAAACTGCAGGAATATAGCTCAAAAAATGTGTTCTGTCTGGGATAAAATCCTCAAAAATAGAGAGAAAAGTGAAATAAAATGCAGAATCAGAAACACTGGAAACCCACATTGTTTGTGGAAAAAAGCCACATCTGATGCAGGCTGATACAAATTCCCTAATCTGTTGACGTTCATGCGATGTCGCAGAGATGTTACTACAACAATGTTTACAGTGCATAGGGAGCAAACAAACAAACAAACAAAAAAACACAAAACAAATTTAATCTAACATCAACAATTATTCCAAAACTAACATAAAAAAGCACCATGTCGCTAAAGCAGAACCCATGAAATGTTTGTCTGTGCGCTCCTGCTAGAGGCTGGAAATATCATATTTTAGTTCCTGAAAAAAAAAAAAAAAAAAAAAACAATTTGCTTTTATAACGTCACAGTCAAAACAAATTCTGAAATGCTGAAAAGTTCAAAGTTAAAAAATGATGGTCTATTTGCCTTTACCAAGACATACATTCGCACATTCCTAGTAAACGAAACAACCCAATTGAACGTCCAGCTGCTGCATCGTTATTCAGCTGCATGTGCTGTGCAGGTGTTTTCCCTGGCATGTAAAGTTAGATATCTGAAATCTAAATGTAACAGTACCTCATTGTTACACGCAAAGCATGAATAGACATAGCTAAAAAAACAAAATTATTTACATATTTTCCTTTGTGTCATCATGAATCTGGCAACAACCAGACAATGGACTTACTAAAGCGGAATCTAACGTGATCAGCCGGCCTTTGTTTGGTCTTTTGGTGCTGCTGAGGCGATGGGTGGATATTTGCCTGTTAAACAGTCACATCCTGCTGAGGCTTCAGCAGCTACACATCTCCACCCTGTAAGAGCTCGAGCCGATCTGACGTGAACCATTTTAACACCACAACACTGAAATCATGCAGGTCAGACAACTTATGATTAGTTGCTTTTGGCACCCTGTTTATTTCAGCTTGTGACGCAAGTAAAATGAAACACAAAATCAATAACCAGTAAAAGCATCTATAAATCTTACTGCCGAGCGGGTGAAGATGTGACCTTTGAACTTTGCGCATACGTTTCGACCGCTGGCATAAAGTTTCCAACCTTCATGCGTCATAGCAGCACTGCAGTTTCAATTTCGTAAAAGCTGAACGTGCAGTGAAGTCGAGCATTAAAAATTTTAAGTCTCCCAACAAGGTGAAGGTCAGACACAACATGAATTATACTTTTAGGAATCCTAAACGCCGACCAGTTTACTTTGCAGCATAAAAATATGTAGGTATTACACTGGAAATACTCTTATTGCTTCAAGGTTGGATCAGCTTTGACTTTATATTAAATTTAACAAATTATATAATTCGATAATTAATATGGATACATTAGTTATTCTTCAAGCTTTCCTTCTGTAGGCTGTGACCTGAAAGCTAAAAAAACGAATCATTTTTTTAAAATTATTCATTAAATGCATAAAAAAACTATTAAAAAAAGGATTCTTGTACATTCAACAACCAGATACAATCTTTGACGAAATATGCAATTTAAGTTCTTTAATCGATTCAGTAAAAATGAGGTGCCTTTGCATTGATGTGTATATTTGCATATTAAGAATATCATATGCTTTCATTTTCTGTTGGATTGAAAACATCTATCTCTATCTGGGAACCTGCAGCACTGTTTTCCTGCTAAATGTAATTTATGAAATAAACCAAAAAGTATACATATGTTATGTGTATAGCTTGAGTTTACAAAATCTAAATTCCTATGCTACTATATGTCACTAAACCCGTGTCACATATGCTATAAATCAGCTGTGAAACTTTCACAATTATGTTAAGGCTATTGTAATAATCATATTTTGGAGTCGCTGTCAATATCTGATAAATCTGCCAGGAATTTTTTTATTTATTTATTTTTTTTACCTTTTTACTCACCATAAATCTGTGATTAATCTGACCTACTAGGTTCCCAAGGCCATTAGATATGTTATCACGATAGATATGTTTTACTTACTTATAAGGGCTGCACTAATTAGCAGCTCCAAAGGCTGGCAACCATCTCTTTCTATGCATTTCATTAGGCTGAAAGCCCTGATGCCTACTCTCAAATGTCCCCTCTCCTCTGCAGCTCTGGCAGGCATTTCTTAAATGGATTAACATGACAGCCAAGGACCGCTCTCGTTATTGATCGCTGTTGTTCCAGAGTCACCACAGGATGGGTTCCAGGCCAGGATGATGTTTAATCCAAAACTGGGTTTTCATTCATCTTGCAATTTATTCTCTGTACCTGGGCTGTCAGAGGGAAAAAAATATATCACTGCTGCACAGCCAAAATAACACAGGTACAAATGGCAGACAGTAATAGTGTCTCTCAAAACGGGATGATGGATGGTTGGAGAAGATGCACAAAAAGAAACGATGCTCAAGAAAAGAAATGCCCCAACAAACTTGTCCAGGGAAAGCTGTGTGGTGGTGGTGGAGAGGGGGGGGGTGAGTCAGGCACCGTTTCAACTGATTTAATCAACTTGTTTCATTAGTTTGCAAAAACAAACAAAACAAAAAGCAAACACACACACACACACACACACACACACACACACACTGCATAAAGTAAATTCGCTTTAAATCTGGTTTAATGTATTTTCTTAAAAAAAACAACAACCTTGAAGGACACTGAAATACAGAGCAAATGCAGATTTAAATTTCACTGTTCAAAGTTTTACCTTGCTTTCTTTCTTTCACTGTTGTAGACGTGAGCTGTGGGTGGACGTGTGGAGATCCTCAGCAGTGTTGCTCCACTCTCCGCCAGAGGAACCTGTCTGGTCTGAGAATAAAGCTTGTTGTCAGTTTTCTCCCTCTACCTCTCTCCTCATAGCCTTAGCTGAGGTTTCCTGGCTTCTGATTGGCTCATTCCACCAGCCTGTGTTGTTGCATTCACATACTGTAGGAAATTTTATAGCAACGCAAATATTTTAGTTGGGAGCTTTTACATGAAATAAATGTAGATTACGTGAAAACCAATAGGCATAAAAGCACTTGTTTCATTTTTAATCTTAGGATTCAATACATTTGTATTGTTCGATTTCGCAACTGATAGCTTGTGTCTTTCAATAAACTGTAATATTATCGAAAACTTCTTTAATTTCAGAAATTCGGTTCAAAATGTGAAGCTTATTGGAAATGGATTCCTTAAACAAAGAGACACATTTCAAGCATTTAAATTCGGACGAATTTAAATGCTTGAAATGTGTCTCTTAATACAAACTAAAAATATCCCGACAGCTCCTCATATAATCCCTGTGGAAGCTACACTGGAACTTAAACAGCTGAGATTCTTTCCCTATGCTCCTTTTTCAGAATTTGCTTGTCTTTATTAAGGCTGATGAAGGCATTCTGAACAGGCCATGGCAATATTATATAATTATTTTTTTCTAAATGGCTTTATACGGCTTAATTTTCAGAGAAATTGAAATTTAGGATTCATTAGCTGTCTGCATAACTATCAGAACCACCTGGATGCTATTAACGAGTTATTTAAGCTTTCTGATGTAAAATTGAGATTTTTTTTAGATGAAATACATATTTTACATACACATTTCTCTCCAAATTTATTTCTAGGCTAAATTAAACTCAATGTATTGCATTGGAGTTTTATGCTAGCTTTTACAAATTAATCAAATTATTCTTTACATTTTGAAATAATTCAAAAGTTTGATTTTGCTTTACGATGTTGGTTCTTTCATTAAAGTTACGGTAATAGCCTAAATTTTAATCAGTATTTTTACAATCTCCAAAATTTTAAATTGCTTCTGCAGAAAAAAAATACATAAATGTCAGAGTACATGAAGATAACGTACAAAATAACCCCCTGCTCGGTTTGATTGGTCTTCTTTGCCACCTGTTCACTACCTTCATACACAAGCGTTTACCATTTTCGCAATTTAAGTCTGAAGTCAATAGCGTATTGTAGGACACATCCTTGGCCTAGAATTGACCTAAGCGCTTGCATCACAGGTAAAACTCAAGGACTCATACAAAAATAAAAACGTCTGAAGAAGCAAGTTGGAAATATACGTAAAACATCTCGTACCCAAAATACTTTCATATTGTATGAAAAGCTTCTCGAACAGAAATCCTTCTAGCTTCTTTCCCACGGTTTGTTAGTGCCATCTGCTGGCTTATTCTTCCAAGTGCAAGTGCACAAAGTAAATTTTCATCTGCAGGTAAAATTGTTCAGTGTGTGAGGCATAAAAATCTATTAACTGCACTCAGACTGTTACAGCAAAGCATGTTTCTCTTTATTGAGTGTACAAAACAAGTGCAAAAATAGTGATTCATAAGAGCTACACAAAGTAGGACTTCAGGAAAATTACAGTTACAGCCTACAAACCAAAGAGCAGGACATGGAAGTACTCTTCAAAGAGGATTGCGCAGTAGAAAAGATTGCAAAACATTGGCTTAGATTCACAGCATTTCATAAGCAACAAATGCAAGCTGCTGAAAAAAAAAAGCCAACTTTATCAGCATTCTCTCTCTGAAGCTAAGCACAGGCCAGAGATTTACAAGGAAGAATCCCTACAACTGACATTGAATCTAACACTTAATATGTAACTTTGGTCCAGAAGCTAATCACCATTACTTCCTAAGCTGCACAAACACACATACTGTAGAATTATGAAACTACAGCAAAGGAAACAGAGCTATGTTTAGCACATTAATCCAGTAATTTATGGAAAACAAACCAGCGATGCATGCAATCAGTATCTAGTGTGAACATTGGCCTATGTAGAAGAAAGCCTAGGTTTTTAAATGCAGTGTGGGGCTGTGGAAGGAGGCTATCCTAGGAGAAACTGCAGCTAACAGGACAGTGTGATGAAAAAACAAAATACTGAACCAATAACGTGCCCAACTCTAAGGCATCTTGGGTTGTGGTGCAAATCAACATTATAAAGGCACATCGTTTGTGGATTTAGTGTGGCTACAAGTGAAGCCCTCAATGCTGCACAAACACCAATCTTTCATAAAGTAAGCCTAAGTTTTAATTCACCAACCACACCCCCTGACACAACCGTTTTCATCTACAGAATAGCACACTTCTTCACCTTTTTCTTTTCTGGTTCTTTTTTAGGTGACTGCTGCTGCTGCTCCTCCTGCTCCTTGCGTCCGTAGAAGCTGGAGAAGCAAGCCGCAGCACAGATTGGCTCTCTGAGGCCAAGCATCCACCTTCCTTCACCGTAATATCGCAGCGAGCCGAGCTCCATCTCTTCGACCACCTCGCCTTGAGGCAGGGTTAGGATTTGGAGCAGATCTAAGCCCGTCTGAACCGGCTCCACATCCTTCGCACAACCCAGCGTAATGTGGGCACGGCTTCCGACAGGCAGAGACGCGGATCCGGGAACATCTGCCTCAGACTCCTTTTCTGTATCCGCTGGCCAAAGCTTGAGCTGCTCATCGGTGAGGCACACTCTGGCACCAACGGTGCGAGGGGTGACGAAGAGAGCAGTCAGCGACAGCTCGAACACAGAGCCGTAGCACTTCTTAACCACCTGGAGCATTCACAAGGAAAGTAGCACAAGATTAACGCCAAACACAAATATTTCTCGCAGTTATATGAAGTTAAAAGTTGTTTCTTACTGGATTCTTTGCATACTCGCTCGCACCGTCTGCTTTCCCATAGTCACAGAACTTTGTAGTGCAGTGGAGGATTCCCTTGGTCTCAAAGTACTGCTCCAGATCCACCTCCTTCTCAGGTTGTTCTGTGACTGAAATTCAGAGAAAAATTATTTTATTTGGAATAAAAAAAACACCAAAAATAATAATCTTAAAGCCAGTTTTACTGACACTCACAGTCAGCAATGTGTTTTTTGAAGCCTTCCAGGGTGTCCAATGTTTTCAAGAAGTCCATTGCTGTGCATCCGACCTTGTCCTGTACTGAGGAGAAAAGAAACCAGCCGAAATAAAGAGGAAGGGATGTTTCATTGAGTGGACCCTTCATTGCATCCAGGTGGGCCTCCTCTAGTCCACGGCCAGTCTTCTTTTTCAGCTGACTCAAGTCTCTGCTCCATTCGGTTTGTGGCTCCAAGAAGATGGCGACAAGATTGTGTTCCTCTGCAATCTCTCCCAGGCTGGCAAGTCGATCGTGGGTGTGGTTGGTATCATCCACCACGATCAGCACAGAGGATGCCGCCCCGTCACAGCAGCGAGCCACTATAGCATCATCCAGAGCTTTGTACCCTTCAGCAGAGGGATTTTCAGGCTTTATGTTGTGGTCATCAGCACAGAAAACAGAACACTGGTCTTTGTAGGCGTCTGCTATAGCGCGTGCCAAAAAGCTTTTGCCACTTCCAGGAAGGCCCCTGAGGACAATAAGCGTGCGAGAAATTCGTAGGGCATCTTTCGTTTCCTCGTGTTCCAGGAGGGCAAAAGACAGCGAGTTGGGAGCAGGAACGGGATCTTCCTCCTTTTGAGGCTCTGGTTCTTTCTGCACAGATTTGACAGCTTCAGCTTCTACTGTCGGTTCCTCAGGAATAGCAGATTCAGACTTGACAGGTTCCTTCTGGGTTGGGGCAGGTTCCCCACTTTCGCCCAATGGCACTTTCTCCATTGCTGCTTCTGCCAACTTTTCAGGTGAAGCTTCAGTTACCACAACCGTTTCGGCAGCTGCTTCTTTTTCTATCTTTGTCTCCACTGCAGTGGGCATTTCATCCTCAGTCTTTGCTTGTTCTGGTTCTGTCTCTTTGCTGGGTGGCTGGGTTTCAATTGGCTTCTCCACAGCTGATTCGGGTAGAGTTTCTGCCGGTTTGGGCACAGTTTTCTGTTGTGGTAGAGATTCTGCTGGTTTCTCTGGCTCTGGTCCAGGGGTGGTCTCTGCCAGTTGAACTTGCACAGGCTCTGCAATATTCTCTGGCACAGGTTGCTGTTCTAAAACTGCAGCTGGGTCAGAGACCTTTACTGATGACTCTGCTGATTCTACTGGTGCCGCTGCGTGGGGCACCGACTCCTCTTCTGGCTTTTCCATGTTGCTTTCTTTATTTTCCTGCGTCACATTTTCTACCACAACTGGTTTTTCCGTTTCTTGGCTTTTCACCACCAGCTGGTCAACCTCTTCCACAGCAGCTGGTGGATTCTCAGGCTCTGTGGGTTGCTCCATTGCTTCTAGTTTTGCCTCTTGTTCCATTACTGTCTCCTCTTCATTTTGAGTTGCTGGCACATCTAAAACCTCTCTTTTGTCTGTATCCATGATTGGTTTTGCAAACAACCAGGTACCTTAAAGACAGATAAAATCAAAGCATTTAGGTTTACACAACATTTGGAAATGAAATTAATTCATGTAGGGATATTCAAGGAAACGACCTGAAAGACAAAGTAATTGAATATGGCTATAATGTTAGTTCTGTAAGCCAATACACTGGTCAAACAGGAAGTTCCTCAGTATCAGAGTTTTAAAAAGTGAAGCAATAAAGATAAATAGCTTTTATAATTCAAATCTTCAGAGATCATGCAATTATATAGAATAATATTTCCTTCACACTTTAATACAACCTCAAAGCTAGGTTTTGCTTTATTGTGGCCTTTTTCGGTTCAGTTTTGCATGCGGAAGAAGTGAAAGCACCAAATTAGTTATTCAAATTTATATTTACATTTATGCAAGTCAGTAAGTCCTTAGTTAAACGGTCCAGAGAAAGAAAGAATGACTGTACTGAGTTTGCACAGAAACGTGGGCTGCCTGAAACCTTGCCAGCAAACAGATAATGGCTAATTAAAGAAACGTGGTATTAATAAAAAAAAAAAAAAAAACAAAAAACAAAACTGGACAGCTTTAACCGAGTTTAGCTTTACGACGCCAATGGAAAGAATATGGTAAACTGTATTGAGGCAACCAGAAAGAGGAAGAGTTAAACCGAAGTGAATGCAACAACAAAGCAATTGCCTAACGTCAATCCCCAGGTTTTCCCCCAAAACGAACAACTAAATTGAAGACTTTAAAGACAAATACAGAACTATGTAGTTTTTGGGGGCGGGGGGGTTTCGGAAGAGTAGCAGAAATGGCTAAAGTTACCCTTTTGTTTAAACTGTAAACCAAACCACACATCTGTTTGAGCATAAAGCATTGTTGTTTTTAATATTAAATGTCGAAGAAGGCATCAAAATGAAGTTAAATGCTTATTTAAACAGTTAAAACTGGTAGGTTGTAGACTAAAAAGCTTTATGGAACACGTTTTGGTCAGGCAGACGGGGAGTGGCGTGCACCCTCACATTAGCACGCCAGACAAAAACAGTTTAACCCCCCACCCCACCTCTTAATTAATCTGCCTGCAACACCACCAGCACCATATTTTAACACATTTAACAGTAAACCGACGATAAGTCAAACTGTTCTATCTAAACATTTCTACAATAAAAACAAGAAAAGTGGCTTTTTTTTAATTTTTTTTTATTTTTTTACATAAACTGCGGATATTTTAGCCAACATATCAGCTTACCAGAAACGCTGCAGTGAAGCCAACTGTACTGCTGACCACGCGTTTCCCCCTTCTGAGCACAATGACACGGCAGCGTTGGACCCTGACACGAACACGCTCGTCTCTTCAAGGGGGAAAAAAAAAGAGAAAGAAACGGAAACTCCCGGGAACGCGCAAATGGGCGTGTCCCTGGTCACGCCCCTCTGGACCGGAAGAACAGTGAATTTATGCATCCATGATAATATTACTGTGGTTAGTTTAATCCGCAGTCTAAATTATAATTTAATGAACATGTTGTGTATTTCGGTAAAGTTAGAAAAATATAACTTCACCACACACGTTTTTTTGAGGTAGTAAAATATAATTCACAAAATTAAATCAAACCATTTTTAAAAAGAGTTTAAATACGGAAATGGTACACCTTTCATAAGGGCAGGTTGCTGAGAGGTCCGAAGCTGTCTTTTCAGATGAAAGTTAATTTTGCATTTTATTTTGAAATCTAAGTCCCAACCCTGGAAAAAGAGTGGTGAGGCACACATGGCTTGAGGTCCTGTAGGAAGATTCCACATTCAGTGGTGATTTGGGAATCATATAATTTGCTGCTTTTGGTCCACTGTGTTTTTCAAAGTTCTCAATTTGGGCAGCCATGTACCAGGAAATGGTAAATGTGTCCTTTTTGTGGAGAGGCTGATGTAACTTCAACCACATCGATGCAGTAATTCATGCAAAACAAGCTCCAACCAAGACTGCAAAGTACATGGAAATGCCTTTCAGTGGGTCAACATTTCTGTATGTAGAATTCAAATTCGAAGAAAAAAAAAAACAAAACAAAAAAACCTGAACCTGCACGAGTTTCCTCTTTTGGACTGAATTACTGAATAAAGTAGCTCTTTAGAACTAGGTCAATCAGAACAAAATACTTTCCATCGTAGTTATCTTTTAGTTTTAATTGAGTATTTGGTTTTAGATGACCGTAACTTATCTTAAAATGTGTTTGAAAAGACATCCAGCAGAATAAAACAAATCACAAATTTTTATTTTTGAAATATTTTAAAATTTATGTGCATTCTTGTGCATCTTATACACTGTTTCTGCTATTCTGTAGTACTCTCTGTCATTTATACAGCAGTTTATACAGCAGTTGTCAGTAATATAAATGCTGTTATCTCATATGCAAAGCTAAACATGTAAAACACAGCTCTTCTTATAAGTCCATCTCGCCGACACAAAGGATAGTTATTCTGGATACATACAAGGCCGTTTCTGTATTGAGCTCTGTATTTAGATTTGGTTGGATTACACAATACAACCAAAAAAGTGAAGTAAGTATTTCAACTTAGTGTATAATGTCCATTCTTCCGTCAGGGCACTGTGCTACCAGTTGTTTTTGTGGAAACATGTTGTGCAAGTTCTTTTTATAAGTTTATTTTTATTTGTTGTTGTGCATCATCTCTTTGTTTTTTATGCCTATGTTACATGAGTCAATAAACTCATAAACTCTTATTTATTTTATAAAAATAAATAAGTTTTATCACAGATCCTTCCTCCCAGCAGCTGTAAGATTCTACAAAAATTCCTACAATTATTTGCACACTTTTCCATATTCTTGTTAGTAGTCTGTCATTGTCGCACAAATGTACAGATTACAGTTTGTAAAGTTCTTTAATGAGTTCACTCAGTTTATACATATCATAGAATCAGGCTACCATGTTATTAATTTGATATATGTATCTCAATGCTTCCATTTCCCTGTCACTTTTATGCGAGCACAAATGAATTCCCCCAGTGAGAAAGAATAAGAAAAATTTCTATTCTAATTTATGTAAATTACACCGTTCTTATCTCAAAGCAGAGGGGAAAACTGGCACAAGCAGTGGATCATTCTGCCTGGCTCTATCTACTCAAGACCAAAGATGGGAAAAAAAGGGAAAAATATACTTCTTATAAACTATTTTTTTTCTTTTCCTAAGGTTCATGGAGCAAAAGGAAACCTAGAACAAACCAAGTCACTTAAAATACAAATGAAAAGAATAGTATCTGTCTCCCAAACATTTCTATTTAGACAATAATCTCCAGTACTTTACAGAGATATTACACAAAAAGAAATGAATGTAAGGAGCACTTTCCTATAAATCCCAATGAGGTGGGGGTCAAATTAACATTCTGAGCACTTCTTAATCAGGAACGATGCTCAGTGTTCAGTCTGATATCCTCACTGAATACAGTGCTTTACGAAGCTTTATTGTTGATGACAGGATTGTGAGCCCTTTGTTCCCAACATGACCAGAACAGTTCAATAATCACCACACTTTCCTCATTCTAGGGTCTCTGGTTTCTCATTGGCATCTTCCTCCTTCTCCTCCTCCTCCTCTTCATTCTCTTCATGTTCCTCATTTTCTGAGGACTGTTGCTGATTTTGCAGCTGTTCCTTTGCTTCATCAAGTGCCTAAAAGGAAAACAGTTGTCTGGTCAGAGATAAAAACAAAAATACTTTTAAATAAAATTAAGACAGAAAACATAAGACGACAAAAGAAACCTTTTGGATCGCATTCAGTGCCATGCCATCATTCTCAAGTTCAGCAAGGTTCAAAGCTTTCTCAAAGAAAGATACAGATGATTCAAAGTTTCCCAGTTTCACTAAAACAGCAGAAAAAAAGAAGAAAAAAACACAATGTGAAATCGCTTTAAACCATCATGCAAGGATTAAACCAACAACATTATCGCTTTTATTAGTTTAAAAAACAAACAAAACAAAACAAAAAGTCCTCAAATTTGGAAACTACTCCAAATGATCAAAATATAAAACAAAAAACGGAATTACATTCAGACTGTCCAACCAAAACGGTGGCTCTTAACTGCCACATATCGTCAAACATTTCCTCAGCCACAGCAATAGAACGTAGACCGTAGTCTCTGGCTTTCTTTGGATCATTGAGCTCTAGATAACAACAGCCGATCTCATGCAGCATCCAGGTATTCTCCAAACCTTCATGAATATAAGGAATCCTCTCTTCCCAGCTGAATCATGACAAAAAGAAATGCAGAAGAAACTGAATTTAGATGTTTTTAGAAGCATAGTGTGTAGTGTTTTCTATACTTACAACTCTATGGCTTTTTCAAACTGTTTAGTTTCTGCATAGATGCAACCTATGTTGGCCAGAGCCCTGGATATTGCATCTGGAACATCGCTGTGTATAAGAAAGATTAATAAACAATTGGACTCTTTCAAAAAAAAAAAAAAGCTGTGTTAACTCAAATTGTTTGGTTCTTCAGCTTCTCACCACTGTCTAGACAAATTCAGGTCATTCTCGTGATACTCCATTGCTTTATCAAGTTCTCCCAAGTCAAAATAAGCATGTCCCATGCAACTATGCAGAAAGCACATTATCTCATCTTTAATAGGGCAGTCTTGATCTGTCAATCCTTGAACCGTCTTGATTACGTCTTCTGTCTTGCAAAGACTGGCTTTTGTATTCCCTGCAGCCAGAGCTGCAATGACAGATGAAAACCAAAATAATTTTACACAAATACAAAAAAAGAAACACAGTGGTGAGCTACAGGTTGAACAAGAAGTATATCGTACAACGAGATATCTCGTCAAAGCTCTTTATGAGATACTGAGCCTTCCGAGTGTTTAGGCTCGGTTTGGGCGGTTTGGACTGACGACTCGTTTCTTTGGGGGAAATCGGTTTCTCTTGGCTCCAGAAGTCAGCGCAGTGATTGAGAGACGTGATGCAGTTCTTAAGGAGGTCTCCCATTCGTTCTCCATTCTTCGTCACTCCCTTAATCAAATCTGAGTAGGATTGTACAACAGCTTTTAAAGAATGTCGTTAGAAGGTGAAACATAAATGAAATTCAGTTTGAAGAAAATATAAAAGTGGATGAAAGCGCTACAAGTGGGCCAACAAAGGACTGACTTCTCCATAAAATAACAAATAGACAAATGCAAATGACAGTAGATAGGCAGATTTGCACCTTCATCTTTCAGAAGCTTCTCCAGAAATCCCTTGTGTTCGTAAAACCCTCCCAGTAGATGTCTGGTGGTCCTCTCATACTTCATGGCCACTGGACTCCTATCTTTTTTGGTCAGATTTTGAACAACAGCAATCGGCTGCTTCCTCTTTACCAGCAATTTATTGAAAAACAAAAAGGTAGGAAAATCAGTTTAAGCACAGATAACACAAAAGTCTCACACCATTCCTTTCTAAAATAACTGACTTCTATTAGTATAGGGAGGGTGTTGGACAAATTGGACACTAGAAAATAAGAAAATAGTGTTGAGAGTTATGTGTTTGCAACAGAAACAACTGTAAACTAGAACTGCACTCAGTTATAATGGGTCCCTTGCCCGACTGCAAGGTTCCTAGCCAGGTCGGGCGATTCTGGATTGTCAAAGGATTCTGGAAGATAGATATTAGTGATTAGAGATTTGCAAGTTGTTACATCCTGGAGGTGGCTGTCGAACAAAAATATAGCTAGTCAATGTCTAGCTAGTTGTTGAAAAAACTTTTTTTGTAGTTGGTGGCACAAAGGAAACTGTGGAATTTTTTATGGCTTCAAAATTATGGGCAATTTAATTTTGTAGCTACATGTGTAGCTACAAAATTAGCATATATTGCGCTAGATTTCATTTGTCTCAGAGTTGATCATAGGGGGTGAGACTGGTTTAGGCTAATGCAATTTTCATGGCTCTCTGGTGAAAAATATTCCAGACAAACAACTTTTGCACAATGGTTCATGTGTTACTCTGTTGGGTGCAGGTGAACGGCTATGCTTTACATTGGCCATCCATTCCCGCGGGCTTGCAACCCTAAATATTAAGATATTAGTGACAAATAACAGGGTAATTTTTTTTCCATTCATGCATATGGGGAGTTAAGGCTTTCTCAAAACAACACTGATCATTTCATGTTGCACAATGCAGAAGGTCTTCAGGAATCATTTGGAAATGACAAGGGATGAGGATGTGTTACATACCAAAGATGGAATTAAAGCCAGATGTATTGTGCACATCCTACTATGATGAACTGATTACACACACATTAAGGTTTTACTATTGAGGCTAATCTCACTAAAGTGATACCAAATAAGGTCAGTTCTTTGACACTGGATGGTAGGATCAGGACAAAATGCCAAATAATTAAAAACCCTTACGCCAATCTCTTCTTCAAGATATGACAGGTCTCCCATAACTTCCGGTTTGATAAAGGAACTACCTGTAGCAAAGTAGAGAGACATTCAAGAAGTTTATAATTTTAGTAAAATTAGTATTTTACTAAAATTATTCCAGAAAAACGAACGTAAACAGTCACTACTCACTGCCAACAGAGCCGATTATTGCCTCCTCTGCCTTATGGATCCCAAGCCTCCATCCTACCATTTGTGGACGAAGCTTTAGTCCTCTGCGGTAAAAAACCAGGGCAAATTCAAATTCACCCATGTAATATAAAGCCTCTGCTTTTTGGTACACTCCCTGAAAAAGAGAGAGACCAGGGCAAAGAAGGCTTCAAAGTTGAGCAAAAATACATAAAACGCCCGTCATGTTTGATTATAGGAAAAGTTTACCTCAGGAAAAAGTGGGTCCTCCGCGAGTGACGCTTCAGCATCTAGGAGAGCATTTCTAAACTGGCCCAACTGAATGTAACACTTTGATCGAGACACAAAGCATCTCTTCTCCTTAGGACTCAACTCAATGGCCTAAACAGACACAAAAACTAGGTCATATTTCAAACACTTCTTGAGAAGAGTTAGCATTAGCAGACTCAATATTTCACTTACCGCAGTAAAGCTGTTGAGAGCTTGTTTATAATTTCTTTTACGATACTTCCACTCACCGTCAGCCCTTAAGGCTGAAGTTTTACTCTTTAAAATGTCCTCTTCGGTGTAGTGCTTTTTTTTGCTTGCCATTTTTACGCCTTTTAACCAGTGAAGGCGTCAATAAACGGAAAGTTAAAAGAAAATGTATCCTAGCAACCACAAACAAGAGTAAGGAAGAAGGCGCCCCCTTGTGGCCTTTTTCCTATTCATTGCTACACCAACCTTAATATTATAGCATTCACTGACCTGTTCATTTAACTATCATTATGGGAAAACAAAGAAGAAAACAATATCGGGGAAACTAAGAGAAGGTAAACTTTATTGATACAGCTGACACCTTTCCAAAGGTAAAGAAAGGCTGGTTTCCAGAGGGCAAAGATTAGGAGATGCTTCTTTTTTCAAATCAGGAAGAAACAAAAATTTGCCAGGTTTCAAATATTTCACAGAGTCCGACTGTCCAAGTCAACAATAAAACATTTGCAATTTAATATTACATCTTGCTTTGAGCAAAACTAGATGGCTTGGATCAAACTCCAATAACAAAGGCAGAATAAGCCATTTAAACAGACTTCATGCAAACCTAGCAAATCAATTATCTTCCTGCAGAAAGGCTCCATGTGTTTCCTTTTTTCAAACAGAAGTGTCTTCATCTCATACTGACAGATTGACAGCAAATTTACAATAAATATAGATATGAAAATAAAAAAGAAAACTGAAAAACTTTAACATCACAAATGAACACTTTACATTCCAGTAAAATGTACAATGCAGCAAGCTCAGAATGGCAACACCAAAAATAAAACCCGTGATGACAAAGGGAGGGGTGACTCAGCCAGCAACAATTCTGCTACTGCTGTCCTCGCCATCATCTCTCTAGTGTGCTTTGGCCATGACATTTGTGTAGGTCAAGAGCTCCAACTGTTTTCTGCTTCATAAAAAAAAAAAAAAAGATCATCTGCCACCTCATAGCCTACAAAGCGACGAGGAAGTGGGGTTTCAATGTGAATTTGTAGCAGCCTGCTGTCATGTTCTTTGGAACGAGAGGGAGATGGGGCTTGCTCAGTAATTTTCCTCAGAAAACATTGATCAAGTTACCGAGTTTCATGAAGCGAATACTCCCTCAGCAGAAAAGTGGGCAAAAATAACCACTTGCTGTGATGTGATGTTGCATCTCAACATTTTCGCCCAGGATGACATTTCAAGCACGATTTCTCTGTCAAAGCTCTGCAGATTATTTGGACCGTTGTTGGTAGCTATTACTGATTTTTGAGTTTGTTTTATTCTGGAAGAAAACAAAACAAAACAAAAACCAGCAGGAATAATCAATTGGAGTCACCTTGGTGTCCTTGGTGCTGCAAATAATTCACTGCGTGTGGTCATTAGGTTGCATTCATTCAGCCAATGGCATAGACAGGAATAATCTGACTTGTAGTCAGTCATTAAATACAGATGGTGGGTAGTGGGGTTGACATTGTAGAAAAGTCCTGATGTTGTTGCTGTTTATGCAGACATCACCTCCAATTAACCAAACTGGAAGAAGAAGTTTCCTGGTCCAGATGCTGATAAGCAACCAGAAACAAATTTGCACTTAGCATAAAAATCATTTTTATGTGCAAGCAACACATTTTACGCCAGGAAAACAGATTTTCTTCAATTACCTTCAAAGCTAAAACCCCCTGGTCCTCCAAAGAATGCCTTGAAAATGTTGTTGGCATCAAAGTCTGGGAGAAAAAAAAAAAAGACAAAAAGCAATCAACAACAGCATTGCTTTAAGTCTTCTCATTTCAATCTGTTCACCTATAAGACCTCCTGCTGTTAACTCCCTCCCGGTACTGACCTCCCATGTTCATGCCGTCATCCTCCAGGTCCTGGCCGCTGTCGTAGCGAGCCTTTTTCTTTGCGTCTGAAAGCACGCTGAAAGCCTCACCCACTTCCTTAAACTTTTTCTCCTCTTCTTTCTGCACCTCAGTACTAGCACTGCTATGACGGTCTGAAAGAAACAAACAAAAAAAAGAGACGTCATTATCTTATACATGTATATTCTGCACCTGATAGTTTCTTTTTATTTTTAGCTTTAAGCACCTGGGTGATGTAAAAGTGCACGTTTGCGGTACGCTTTTTTAATCTCCTCTTCTGTGGCGTTCTTATCCACTCCGAGTATCTTGTAGTAATCTTTCCGCTTGCTTTTCTTTAACTCCAGTTGAGCCGTTTTGAGGAGATGTTTATGTTCTACAAAATAATAATAAAAAAAACCCAAACATTTATTTAGCCATATGATAAAATAAGCAATCTGTGCTTTTTAGATGTTATACATTTAGAATCTTACCTTTTGTCTTTTCTGTCTGGTAGACCTTCTCGTAATCCCTCACTCCCTCTTCATACTGCTCTGTGTCCATGTAGCTGAAACAAAATCTTACTTGTTTACCCACATAAAGCAATAAGCTGTCAGACTCAATATCACACTGACCATGGAGTTTGTAATGAAGTCAGAAATTTTAAACACAATATATATTGCATGTGCTTCTATTCACGACTAAGTTAAAAGTTGAGGACATACCACTGAGCTCTCCTTAAATAGGCCTTGATGTAGGTCTCATCCAGCTTAATGGCCTTTGTGCAGTCTTCAATGGCTTGTTCTAGTTTCTTCAGCTGCAGAAGAAAAAGAAAGAAAGAAGAATGCAGAGCCCGATAATAAGCCCATGACTCAAGTCTAGTTAATGTGCAAATTGATGGAACATGGCATGAATACTAAACAGGAGCAGAACCTGAGTGTGAATTAGGATCATAGACTTACAGAAACATCCATGACGCCTTAAGCTTTACACATTTTATCACATTACAGGATGCAAGGTCTTATTTTATTTTTTGCAAATAAAAATCTGAAAATGTGTCTGAATCTGATTATTAAACATTATAATATAGCTGAGGCTGTATAAAACCTTTTGTAACGCCAGATTTCATTTTACAATTATGAGGTAAAAGATTTAATGTTTGTGGCCATAGCGATAGAACAAGTGAAAACATTTAAGGAGTATAAACATTTTTAAAGGTGCTGTATTTTTTTGACGATTGTCCAGGTGTTGCTGACCTTGGATCCAACTGTGGCTCTGTTGCAGAACAGCTTGGCATTAGTCTTGATGTTGTTTGGGTCTATTGTTAGGGCCTCTGAGTACAAATCATAAGCTGCCTCAAAGTTGCCCTCCTTGAACGCCTTGTTCCCTTCTTCTTTCTTGGCTTTTAACGCTTTGGAATTCTGGAAAGTCAAAACCACAAATTAGCCATAAAAGACAGTGATGGTAAAATTGAACTCTAAATAGGTTAAAGAAATTTCACCTGTATAGCTACATTTCTTTATTAAAACAGATAATGAATACTGACAAATAGAAATCTTCTGCTTAATTACTCACTCTACACGCGAGTCGGGCCTTGTCGTGGTCAGGAGCCATACGCAGGGCCTGGACGAAGAACTGAACAGCCTTATCAATGCAGTCCTCATAATACAGACAGAGGCCGCGCACGTAAAGAGCGTCAGCGTTGGTGGAGTCCATTCGGAGTATGTCACTGTGAAGAAACAGAAGGAAATATAGCAAAACAAAAAAAAAGTTACAAGAAAAAAAAATCTAGATTTTCCACGTTGTTGCAGTAACTCCCTAAAAAAAAACAATCACAAAAATCGAATCTTTTTCTTATCTCTCACCTGGCGACAGACTGAGCCTCTGGGTATCGTCCCAGTAAGGCTAAACATTCTGCCTTCAAAATCTTGAACTTGTGACAAGCTGACGCACACTCCAAGGCACGGTCCATACAAAACACAACCTAAAAGAAAACACGCAGCATTTACCTTCTCTGGTTTTTCCTCACAGCTTCTGTAAACATGCATCTCAAATTCACTAACTACATTAATTACACGTAAAATGATACATTAGTTTTTGTGCACGTCAAAAGTCAGAATAGTCGTCTCCCAGAAACGTTTAGAGAACTTCCTGCTTTTCTTCTGCTGACAAGCTTTAAGGAGATGCTGATTTGCCCAGCAGGACTTGTCACCTACCAATACCTGCTTTAATGGTCGTGACATCACTGTGCTTTACTTTCGAAATTGATTTTTTATTGGCCTTATGCAATATAAGAAAAAAAAAAGTTTTTCATTTGCTGTAAATTGTGATAATCAACATAAACAGAAGATGTTGCTAGAAATATATCACTGTGTGTGTAATGAATCTTTTGGAAAACGTTTCACAGAGGACTAAAATAATCCAGTAAGAAGCTTACCATTCTGAAGTCTCTCTTTTCAAATCCAATCTCTGCCATTCTCTCATATTCAAGGATGGACTCTGCATTCTTTAGCTGCAAAATATGATTCTTAGCATTAAGTAACAACGTGGAAGACGCGCATTAGCAACAAAACAATAACCAGTCACTTTCTGCGCCATCTGCTTGTAAAACCAGTATGACATGAGCAGGGCTACTTTCAGGAAATAACTTGACTTTAACTCAATGGCTGCCAAGTGAGAACCAACGTTTTCCTCACACTCTTTGCGTCTGGTCTGATCAGAATGTTTTACTGGTGGATAATCATATTGAAGTTTTCAGGTGAAACTCTAAAACCGAGGATGTGCTCACCTCCTGCTGGGCTTGGCTGTTATCTGGCTCCAGTTCCAGAACTTTCTGGAAACAGCGGCTGGCTGCCATAGCATTTCCAAGTGATAGGTGGCACTTACCCTCTCGCAGATGTCCCTGCAAACAGGAGAGGCAAAGTTAACTGTCTAAAAAACATAATGTCTCTGAAAGGCATTCTGTGTTAAGTTCGTTGATGTATGCTAATGCAGGAATTTATTATTTAAGTGGTTAAATGCATTGCAATACCAGTACAAAAGGAAATGTGCAGAGTTCACGTTTACAACAAAATTATATTTTTTAAGGTTATATGCAACTGAAGTAATTTCACAGTAGTCTCATTTCGTCCAGCTTACTTTCATAAAGCTGTTGTCTAGTCGCACTGCTTGCTGGGAGTCCTCCAAAGCCTCCCTGTACCGGCACAGCATCATTAGCGTGGCCGCCCGGTTTCCGTAGTAGCTTGCATTTTTTGGACACATATCTGAAAAATCAATCAATAAGTGTTTCTCATTTTTATAAAAAAAAAAAAAAAACACACACCACTGATGACTGGATTAAACAGAGTCTAAAACTGTTTGTTATGAATTTACCAATAGCTTTGGTGTAATAATTGAATGCCTCTGTGTAGTCCTTCTTGATGTAAAAAGCATTGCCTTGCTCCTTGAAGGCCTCTGCATCCCTGTGGGTAGAATTGGTAAAAGAAAAAAAAACATAAAAGAGAAATTAGAAAATGTGGGGGATGTCTTAACATTTATTTACATTCAACTTGCACTAAGCCAAAATGACTTCATAAATGTGACTAACATTATATGCTATCTCAACCAGCCTTATTCTATTCTGACCTCTACATATGTCTCAGGATTTAGTCTCAGGAAAGATGCAGTCAGTCTAGTAGTGTCCAAAAGTCTGTTCAGAGATATTAATGAATAAACCCCATAATAATTACCCTGAAGAACACAACAGACAGGCCAAAGATGAAGTTGTGGAAAGGCTTATTGCAGCTTTAGGTTATAAAACAATGCCTCAAGCTTGAAAGAAGCAATTTCGAACTCCACATCAAAGAAGACTTAGTCATCTATGGGCCACACAAGGAGAGAGTTAATCAGAGAAGCACTGTGACTCTGGAGGAGCTGCAGAGATCCACATCTCAGGAAGAAAGGACCAAGTGATAACTGTTAGTTGTGCCCTCCATAAATTTGTCCTTTATCTTATGCAAGATCGGCGAGAATACCACTGTTAAATAAAACCCACAAGAAGTGTCTTTTGCACTTTCCCACAACCAATCTGGGGGACAGCAAACATGTGGAGGAAGAAGGTGTTATGTCCAGATGAGACCAAAATATAATGTTTTGGACTACATTCAAAATGCTATACAAGGACAACTAAAACCACCGGAGCACACTATAAGCATGGTGAAAAAAGCTGTGAGGATGCTTTTTGAGCAGCAAAGTTGTTTGGGAAAATACATGGGCGTTAAATACTGGACAATCCTGGAAGAAATCAATCACAGACTGAAAAAGGAATGAGGCTGGGGTGAAGGTTCACCTTCCAGTACAGCATACCGAATTGGAAATACAGCTCCAAAAGAACGACTTAGACCACATAAACTCTTCAGTACCAGGCCACTGCTGAAAGATTATATAGAAGGAAGTAATGCAGAAGTTTCAGCTGTTTTAGGGCTGGGGCACGTCTAAGTCTAGGAATGTCTGTCCAGTTTATATCAAAGCGCAGCTACAGTTAGAACTATAATGGAATGTATTAGTTTAGAACATACTCATTAACTCATTTACTTCTCCAAATCAGGATTCTAAAATATGTGGCTGACATGACAATGTAAATACATTAGAGAACTTCTGGCCTGAGTTAGCTAAACACACGAAGAGCCCAGATAGCAGAGCCGAAATGTCTATTCCTGGAGAAGAGGTTGCTATTTTGTATGGCGGGCAGGGGAGAGCAGAGCCAGGAACATATGACACCATGCTCTGTACAACTGCCATTACTTTATTTGGAAGCCTTTCAAGCTTTAAATCACGGCCACGCAGAAAATGAATGGTGCCACTGAACGGACTATTCTAGAAAAAACAAACAAACAAACAAACAAACAAACAAAAAAACATGACAATGACGGAGAAACAGACCTCACAGTAACATTAGCTTTTGCTCTACACGAGTACAGACCGCTCTACAGATAATGCAAAGCAGTCAGGAGAGTTGGCGTGGAGGAAGACCAAACAAGCTACCATAATGTAGCTTAACAGTTAGCTGCAGAGCGCTAGTTAGCCATCAAAACACCTCACTAAAACACAAATGACAAGATAAGTTGATGGCGCGTAACTGTAAAAGACTTAGTTGTGTTTCTATTTCTGCCACTGACAACAATTCATGTATTTCTCCCACCTTTCTATCTCCTCGTCACTAAGCAGTTCGATGTCAGGGTCCATGTTCACAGCATCACAATTCTCCGTCGCCATTTTGCCGTCAATGAGGGTGGGAGGGATCTTAGACTGCAGTCGTCGTTACGTACACTGTAAACAGGAAGTGATCCGTTAGCTAAGGAAAACGGACTCAGTAAGTTCAAATCAATAAGACACCAGTAGATATCGATAGGCACGAATCGATAAGAACGCATATGTTTTTGATAGCATATTTTTGTTGCACAAGTCAGGTCATACTTACATCAGCTTCGTACTTCCTGTTGTGGTTCCGTATATATGTTGAATTCAAGCTAATGCTAAGCTATTTCTGAATTCAACCCTAGCCAACATATTTTTTTGCGTTAACTCTAGTTACTGTCATCAAAATGTGATTGATATTGCATTTCTATTATTTGCTATTTTATTAAGTTACTTTACAAAAATTACTTTACAAAACTAATGAGATAAAAAAAATTGTTTATGCAATAACTTTGGCTATCAGACTGCTGTTTCCACATGAGATAACTTATTTATTAACTGGACAAGCAAAAATTGAAAACATTGAATATAAATTTATTGCTGACCAGAATGACTTGGTTCTTTAAGTTGAAACGCCTCAAACAGCTCAAACATTGCTTTCCATTTAGCTAAATGATTTTCCTCCCTTATTTTATCAAATGACCAAATGTTGACAGAAAAAAAACACACCTTTAAGATTATCCTTAGGAAAAAAGAAATGCTTTCTAGTACGTTGATTGTACTAGAAAACAGAAATTGAAATTGTTTGTCCTACTTGGTTATGAAATCTCAAGTGTGTATGTTGAGCTAGACTTATTCTTTTAAATAATTTATCTCTGTGTCTTGACATTTGCTTAAGTAATAACATATCATGGCAAATAGCATGTGAGTAAATTAACTTTTCAAAGTTTTTTCAAAGTCTTTACATCCAGTTAAGAAATTTTGTAAAAAAAAAAAAAAATAAATAAATAAAAATAGAAATAATGTCTTTTCTGCTGTTTTTTTGTGACTCAGAACATGAATATATGAGATCCACTGTCTTTATTGACTCTGCCAAAATTCATTGTATTTGTCTTTTCCGTCGACAGATTTTGTGACTGAAAACTGAGAAGTCATCATGGGAAAAAGCTGCAAAGTAGTTGTGTGTGGCCAGGCTGGAGTTGGTAAAACAGCCGTGTTGGAGCAACTACTGTATGCCAATCATGTTGCAGGTACGTCGTCAGCCTTCTTTGATTTTGAGGACTCGTTTCTGTGATCCATCTCCGCCACCATTTGGATATTTACCGTTTAAACCACTCCTCATTTTAACCAACGTAATGCAAAAATATGGCGTTAACTGCCTCACATTTTTAGGTTCAGACGCCATGGAAACCCTCGAAGATATTTACATTGGTTCCATTGAGACTGACCGTGGCACACGCGAGCATGTGCGCTTCTATGATACGCGTGGACTCCGTGATGGAATGGAACTTCCTCGCCATTACTACACTTTTGCCGATGGGTTTGTGCTCGTCTACAGCATCGACAGCAAAGAGTCCTTTAAGCGAATGGAGGCGCTCAAGAAAGATATTGATCGCCACAGAGACAAGAAAGAGGTAACATCTGAAGGAATTTATTCAGGAATGCTTTTGTCAAATTGTGTCCAATTACGTTTTTCTTGCAGCTTAATAAAACTTTCTCAGTAGAGTGCGTTAGCCATAATAATGCACAACGTCCTATCCACAGACATTGATTTTTCTGAGACGGGGTTGGTTAATGATTATTTTTCAAAGCATTCACCTCCATTATTATTCAGTTGACATCAGGCATCACTTAATGAAGTGCACAGTGCTCTGCGATTGCTAATCCATTAATCCTGACCCACAGGTCACCATCATCGTGCTGGGCAACAAGCTGGACAAGCTGGACGAGAGGAGAATTGATGCCAACTATGCGCAGAACTGGGCGAAAAACGAGAAGGTGCGTCTGTGGGAGGTGTCGGTGGTGGACCGGCGCACGCTCATCGATCCCTTTGTCCACCTGGCCAGCAAGATGACCCAGCCGCAGAGCAAGCCCACCTTCCCTCTCAGTCGCAATAAGAACAAGGGCAGTGGCTCAACGGACAGCTAAGCCAGCTGCTCGGCTTAAACAAGGAGTTCAAAAGGGAATGGTAAAGGGAACGCTGTTTTAGTAAAAGTTTTAAAAAATGTGGAGAGGCTATCACAAGAGCAAAGGCGCAATGATTGTACAGATATTTTTGTCCAGCTGGTGCTGTTCTGCTGAAATGCTACTTTAATCATGACGTTGCAAATATTTATCTCAAACCACCAAGGAAAAGGATCATTGTGTTGGTATTATGTCAATGTTACTGAATCAAATCATGTTCGGACCGCAGACTGTGTGCTTTGGACCCATGTGTCTTAAACTGCTTACAATCAGCATTTTTATCCACAAAAAAAAACAAGTTGCACATTACTGCACAGGCTTTGATTTTATATACGCTAAACGAGCACACAAACCGAATCAGAAATGCAAACCATGTTCACGTTACCTTATGACTGCTTTACAAACACGCCTGAATTTCACTTTTTTCTGAAAGGAATAATGACTGAAAGGATTGCATTGACACATTCTGAACAAGCCATGGCGGTTTGTTGACATGGATCTTTGTTAAGTTATGCTTGTTTTTTTTGTTGTCCAATGATTGTCTTTCTGGAGGATAGGCGTTGCTGGCTCAGGTGTTACTTTTTCTGGTGGCTCCATGTAAAAACAAATGGCACACAATGAAGTGAAATATCAGCACTTTGAGCATGTAAGTCACTGTTGTGTATGATATATTATTCCTGAAGTGTGAATCATTTATTAACACTATATCATCATGTCAAATCTGATGCGCTTTTGATGTTTGCTTTATCAAAACGGCGGAGATGTGTTGAACATGCATGCGTGTTTGTGCCGTGTCTGTTGACACACTATTCCACATTCAACATGTTTAAGCTTTTGTATGGTCACACTTTTCAAATATTGACAGTTTGTGTTTGTTTGCATGTTTTGTAAGCAAATTAAAGTCCTCTCAGTGTCGGACTGGAATGTTGACACTTCTGTGGTTGGGCTGGTTTTGTTCAAATTGGCTCATTTAGCACAAGCTTAATCAAAAATAACATTCAGAGAGGAAATGACTCACACCGCCGTCCGTCCGTCCGTCCGTCCGTCCGTCCGTCCGTCCGTCCGTCCGTCCGTCCGTCCGTCCGTCCGTCCGTCCAATTCAATTCAATTCAATTCAATTCAATTCAATTCAATTCAATTCAGTTTATTTATACAGAGCCAATTCAAAACCAATGTCTTGAGTCATTTTACAAAACAATCCTTTTAATTCAGTCATTTTAGAAGAATTTGAAAGTGGAACCTGTTGACCTCAAGTCAGATGCCTGCCACTGAGCTACTAGCTCATTTTTTAATTTTTTTTATTTTAGTTCTTTCTAAATAAATAACCAAAACAGTCATTGTAATTTGTAATAGCGCAACATTAGAGAACTCTGTTCGGCCACTGCTTAGGGAATATGGCACATTTAATTTTATTTATTATTTTTAAATAATTTTAATGTGTGAGTTTTACAGAAAGGTTACTCTCATGTAAACACTAAAAATAGGATAATCAAATCTTTGGTATATAGTGCCCTCTTGTGGCGTCAACAAGAATTGACTTTCCTGAAATGGATTTTTTTAGTCAAAACATTAGAAAACTGACATCACGTTAAAGCTAATATGTATGGGTTTTTCTAATGATAGCTCTGTAAGACATGGACTTCTATAACATACATTTACATGCTGATGTAACAATTATTGTTCTTCATGATAATAAAAACAATAAATAAATTAAAACTTCAATCTAATTCATACCTGTTATAGGAACAGGTAAGATTGACCTGTTTCTAGTAATTTCTTCGAAAATAAGAAATTAAAGAAATGAAAATTCTGTAAAAAAAATTTTTCATTTGTGGTGGCACAGGGGTAAAGCACACCCCATGTATGGAGGCTGTAATGATGTATCCCACTTACCTGTGATGTGAAACAGTTCAGATGAATAGAAGTTCTTGAGGCTTGGTGCTTGTAGGAACAAATGAATTCTGTATTTCATTTGCTTTGTCATAATTGGAACTAATTACTTTAACACATTCATTTAAAACAATATCCGTCCTTTACTCAAGCATTTGATGCGACACTAATAAAATGCAAATCTGCAACATGCACGAAGGAAAAACTTTTCAATAACATCAGAAAAATGATTCTCCTGCTGTTTTAGTGAATCAGTGACAACTGATGCTGCAGTCTGAGCTCGCTAATGTGCAGTTTCAGCACAACGCCGAAACATACACTTAGTTGTGTTAGTCTGGCCCCATGAATAAACCGATCCGATAAATTAGCTTAGGGAAAATGATGCCAGACAAAATTATAGACATTTCATCAGAGGAAATGATCTGATAGATCCACATGGGGCATGTTGAGAGATTAATGCACGATAATGAGAAAACCTCGAGTGGAACATTTCTGAAATTACATTATGCACACTCACTTTAGTTTCCCTAGAGGGTGCCAGCACTTGTTTCACTCATGTTCTTTTTAATGACAAGAAGCAAGACTCTGCACCTATGTTCCTTCACTTAAAACGATTCAGTGAATTAATCATTGCAGAATATAATAATAGTACAAAGAGAGGCTCACAAGTTGTCTTGTTTTCCTGGTCATTTCTTTTCTGAGAGCAAAGGCCCTACTGACTAGGATAAAGGATGGGGGAAAAAAATCCACACCACCATTTGTTAAAAAATACACTGTGAAAAAAATAGATTTGTCACTCGCCTGCATGATTTATGAGTCTTCTTCCTCTGTTTGACAGCACAAACACAAAAAGACAAATTTCTAGTTGCTAGTCACATTCACGGTTCAAAAAGGCAGCGCACTGGTGTCACAAACTGAAATACTCTGCAGCAGCAGCAGCATGTCTCTGGATAAAAAGGCTGAGGAGCCACACTTTTTTTATGTTGGGGGGGAAAAAAAGCTGACTTTAACCCTCAAAGCCTCTGCACTGGCCCAACTTTCACCGTCGCAGAGGCAATTCCACACAACAGTGAACACATTCAGCCTAAATGCCAACACCACCTTTATAGTCTGCTCTTTTAAGCCATGATTTTGGCAACATTTGCCAACCTAATCCTGAGGATTTGAGATAAATGATTTGTCCTGAAAACACATTGTCACCGTTACATTTCAAGCACTCCGTTTCAAACAAACTCTTACATTTTTGGAAATAAATAATTAATTTATCAAGACCAACTAAAAACAAAGGTGAGCTCACTGAGCTTTTCAGTGATCTAATGATCACTCTCAAATCTTTCTGCAATATAACAATGCACTATAACAACCATCTGGAGTGTAATAAGAAGGTTAGATGTTAGATTTACAGAAAAAAAAGACAACCATCCTCTCATGATCAGGTGTATCATTCTTCCAATCATTCAAAATAATACATGTCCCCATTTGTATTGGATGTCTGCAGCTGTCACTTGTATCACCAACCGCCTGGATATTAAAAGCTGTAGGTGGTATGATACAGGCAGATGTGTATGAATAAACTCAGATAACTTCATCAATAATTTATTTTATTTTCTAGCCAGATTGACTGTGTAGGAGTTAAAAGCTACTATTTCTCTCTATATAATATCTTTAAGAAGTTTAAAATGTGTTGTAAAATCCTTTGCCAATTTTGCCCGTTTCAAGTCAAGATTACGAAAAACCACTGGACTGATTCACATTATGAAAACCTCTTTTGCACTTTTACTTTAATTGGGCCATGCTGCAGATGTTTCGTTGCTGCTTTCCAGATCATCGTATCCCAACATCTGAACAATGACGTTTCCTCACCGAAATAGCATAATTTTCCTATAAATACAGTTTTCAAGAACTCCACCGTGTACGCAGCCTGAAAAGTTGCAGATCGTATTCCTCCCAGAAGGCACAGCAATTAACACCCGGCATATTTGTAAATTATTTGCTTGTCGCTTTGCGCTGATCAGTCTTTAAAGCCATATGCTGACTATTCTAAGCTGTGTTTTGACTACATAAAGCACTGCTAAAGTGTCTATTGGAAACACATTTATCATTTGCACTCAAGCCTGAAAAACTCACAACCTCCCTTTTTGTTCCTGCAAACTTCCTGCTTGCACTCTGGAAGAGTTTGCATAAAACATACTAATCATCATGAAGACCATTGAAGACCATTGATTCATGATAACAGTTTCTCTGCAAGATTTTGTAGAGGTTCAACCAAAGCGGGGGTAAGACTTGATACAGATTGCAGCTACACTGCCAAAAGCATTTTTATAATTTACTTGGAGCACCACCAGCCTGGTAAAACACGCCTGCTGACATTCTCCAACACAATAATGAACCGCCGCAAGATCAACAGTTTTGCGGCGCGCTCAGAACAGTTGGAAAATCTTAGAGAATAAGCAGTGTGACATTGATGCACTCGAGAAGGTCACTCCAAGAACCTGAGGATACATTTCCCTTTCCAGTTGATTCCATAATCACGTCGCAGACTTTGGAGCTGAAGAGGACCTCAATGATCCGGTTTTCCTTCTTAACACACAGTATGTCATTGCCCAAAAATCCTTCTCATATATTTTGTTTGTGTCTCCTGCTAAACGTTTTACCCATGAAAAAACAAAAACAAAACAAAACAAAAAAAAACAAAAAACAGATACACACACACAAACGTTCATTTCCAAATAAATAAGACATTTTCACAAGTTTGAAAAAGCTTTATTTCCCCAAATCCAACCCACTTTACTTATAATGTACAGAAATGTATTTGCTCTTTATATCTCTCATTATCCCATCCATGTGTACAGTGTGTCCTGCCCTCTGGAGCTATGGAGGGATACCCTGAATGGATGGCCATGTTAACATTTGCTCAACCTGTCACCCCTGAGAAGGCCTAGTTAATGCAACGTCATGATATTGTCTGTAAAAGGCCTTAAATTACAATATTATTTCAGCAACTGCCAGCATGGTGGAAAAAAAAGCTCACTCAAATCTTTTAATCTTTTCCTTTTAAATATTTTCTGTTGTACGTTATAAAACATGTTGATAAAACCATGTAAATAAAGAAGAAAAATAATAAAGTCCCCCCACCCTGTTTTCAAACAGGCATTCAACAATAACGTCATCTAAACTCTCTTCTATAATATTTATAATACAGATAACAATAAAACGACTCTGGTAGAATCTCTATAATTGTTCTATTTCTACATATAATCTGACTTTTCTTGGTTATTTAATTTAAGAAAAAAAAAATAAAAAATGGGTCGCCCAGGGTCAGAGTTCCCACTGAGCAACAGAAAGAAACAAACAGTGGAGATTAAAGGCTGGCTGGTTCACTGAGAAGTGGGACTGGGGTAGAACCATCACATCATTATGGCGAGGAGACCTGGCGGGCTTTGCTAACCTAGAACGGCTTGGGAGTCCTTAGAGAACACAAATGCACGTCGGATGAAGAGGGGTTTTCTTAAAGCACAAGCACTGAATGGCAGTTACAGGTTACTTACGACAGGTGGCACTGCTGCGTCAAACACATGTACACACGTTGCACAAATGCATAGGTTCCTGTAATTGAAGAGAACATGATTCGGTCCGACTGCTGAGGAGAGGATGACACATGCGCTCCGAGTCCTGTGTTGAGACCTTGCCAAGAGTTTGTTTTCGGCATAAGGAAAGGGGGGGATGTCAGCAGATATCCCGCGTGGGAGTCGGCGCACGAGCACAAACAGCACAATGACAAGTCGACGCTGCATATGTGTCACTTCCACATCACTCGTCGCTGACGTAACAATGTTTTTTTTTTTTTGGCTCAGTGGAAGTCATACAGAGGTCCTACTGCTCCGCTGAAAAGTGAAGCGGCAGTGTCATATGGCGCTTAAGGCAGCCCTCCTCTCTCTCTCCGCCCCCTTCTCATGTCGAGACTGGCCATGAGCATCAAGCATCAAGGGCAGCAGCTGCACAACTTTTTATTTTTTATTTTATTTCAGATGACTTTTCACTGACAAACCAGACTTGGCCTTGGCTATGGAGGGGCACACAATACACTGTATGAGGAGTTTACAGCAGAGAAGAGTTAAAAAGTCATTGACACACCAGACATGAACATAAACATACTGAATGTATTGCTTTAAATGTGAGGCTTGTCATCATTACAGATAAACTATAACAGGATCATTCTCACTTGATTGGGTTTTTTTTCCAAAGCAGAATTTTATAAAATATACACCTACAAATAATAATAATAATAATAATAAAAAGAGAACATCAACATAATAATCATTGCTTTTGTAAGTAAATCCATTTTAAGGTGCTTTTTAATGTGGTTGCCATGGCACTGTGCTTTGTATCCCTCCCCCCACACACACCCCTTTCCACACGCTGCGCTCAGACACAGCACCGGGACGTCAGTCAGAATGTGGCTGAGCAGCCTTCCCACCCGCTGTCAAATTTTTCATCAAACACTGAAATCCTATCAAGTCATCAAGTTATCCATTGTGTTCTCATTATGTGCTTTGATTGTGTGCGTCATTTCCTTGCTCCTCATCGGCTTAAACTGAGATCACAGCAGAAGAAAATCAGGGACAACGTCAAGGTGATGGCGGTGAGGTGAAAGGAGAATGGGGTTAAAAAGCAGTGAGGATGGGAGCGAAACAAAAGGGGAATTTGGCAGGATAAGACGCATGTAGCTGCGAAAAAATATTTTCATGCCGCTACCTTAGGAAAAGCATAATCCCAGGTTGCATGCATGAGTAATACTCTGAAGCGAGAATTTTAGATTCCAAAGAGCAGATTTGCAAACTGAAAGATAGTTTCATTGACAAGCTGACCTTTTTTGGATCTTACTGACTGTTTAATCCTGGGTGTATTTAAAAAAATAATAATAATAACTTGGATGCAGGGGCTGTTACTCTTACTTGAAAAGAAAGAAACAAACATCAGTAATGCAGTTTTTCTTTTTGCGTTTTAACATAAACAATACATAGTTATAGACCTACAGTGACGTGTCGCTTTTGTCCTTGAGAGCCTTTAAAGTGATTTATTTTGAATCTTTGAAGCGAGCTTCTGCTAAAAGATTAAAAGGCGAATAATTTCTTACCTTCAGTAATGTATTTATTGACTTCCTTGTTTATCTTAAATCCAGACTAGTTGGTTTCAGATATTAAAGTAAACAGGTTTCATACCTTCATAAAACACCTCCACCAGTCTGTCTGTCTGTCTGTCTGTCTGTCTGTCTGTCTGTCTGTCTGTCTGTCTGTCTGTCTGTCTGTCTGTCTGTCTGTCTGTCTGTCTGTCCCCTGTCTATGTCTACTTGTCTAGCAGGGTCATGGGAGTGCAGGTGTTTCACATCACGCTTCTCAGTCAAACAAAACAAACAACCAAGGCAAGGCAGCATTGCCAGCAACTGTGCCTCAGTGCTTGAAACAACTCCTATCTCAAAAAAACACACCTTGAAACCGGCGTCTTGTTCACATCAGGCAGTTGTTCACACAAAAGCCAATGAATATTTACGAGGGAAATCGAGGCTGACCCTGGATCATCCCATGCGAGACATGAACTTTAGAGCTTAATGTTTCCGGTCAGCGCAACAGATCGATAGAAATGTGAGAAGGTCTAAAAAAAAATAAAAATACATAAATTACCATTCACATTGACCTCCAAAAAGTTTCTGATTTTCACACTGCTTTGGTTTTAATTAATTTGGTTAGTCTGAGAAGAAATGCTTTTCATGCTCAACATGTGTGTCAATGACTAACCAATGATACCAGATTAGTGTTGATAAAAAATGATCTGCATAAATCACTGTCAGATTTCTGAAGTTGCAGTTCTTTTAAAAAGCAGAGGTCCACATTGGCTCCATTTAGGCTATATGCTAACGTTAGCTTGGGACCAACTAATCTGGATCTATAAATGAAGGTTCTACTAATATTCCTGCTGCAATATTACATATCTACCGTGCATTTCCATAGCATAGAAAAATTTTGCCTTAGCAGAATTGAGCTCCAGCATTGTCTTCCTAGATATTTGAGATCGTAGCATGCATTATCTGATGGTCTGCTACACCAGACTGCCACAGATTTTTAGGACATGTTGGAATGTAAAACCTGTCTCACTCATGTAGCGATGTACCATTGCTACAGCATTTTGCACAACTATGACTAAAATATTACAGGAATTACCCAATTATATATAAGAAACAAGCTTTGCATTAGGACTGAAACTTGGTACGAGTAGAGCAGTGAAGCTTCATTCCCAGATCATACAAGTCTTTGTATGAAATAAGAAAAATACATCATTCTGATGTAGCAGAACCCAAAATTACACATCACTGATCCCAAGACACATGCACTATTCAAACTGAGATGGCATCAAAAGCTAAACATGTACTTCAAAAGCATTATAGGACTCAATGTGCCTTAATTATTTTATGTTAGCACTCATGTAAATGCCTTTTTAAATATGCCAGCATACATGGCCAGGTAGAATCTGTGATGGCAGCTTAGGCGTGCCATCTACTGTAGGTAAGACACCAACACCTTGCAACCTTTTAACAAAACCTCACAATAAAAATTCAGGACTCCATCCTTAAACTAAGACGTCTTATGTTTTTTTTTTTTTTTTTAAACCATATTCACAATACCATGCAGCAGCGTTGCTTAAGCTTGTCAGCTGAAAACACTGATGAGTGAGGCTGGCCTTTGCAGCCATACACGTATGGCTTTGCTTCAGCTGCTTTACGGACCTACAACAACTTTTCATCAAGCCTCCAAACATAGAAGATAAAAAAGGTTTTATAAGAGCATCAAGTAAAGGGACCTTATTTTGTGGCAACCACACTAAACGTACATCTAGATTTTTTTTTCTATATATGTTTTCTAATAAATTACACAATAATATTTATAATTTAAACCATGTTTGACCCATGAAATGGCTATAAATGTGGCCTCCTTGTGCCAGTCACTGTCTGGAGGCCTGTGCTGCTCCTGAGGTCGCCATCAAAGGAGCAGAAAGAAGGCATGAAAGGGGATATTGGCCTTTGTGATGAGAAGCGCTCTCAGGCCGTCGGGCCTGGTGATAAATTGGAATTTGTGCACTCTTCCCATTTTAAGTCAGGCGGGCTGCATAGTTTGGATGTGGCCTTTGTTGCGTGGTCACACTAAAACGAGGGCCTTGGACTTGGTAAAGGGACAGGGCCGGAGCTTAACTGGGAGATCGGTTAAGTCCTTAATAAGGGGAGAAGATGATGGGTGTGTGCGTGGCCCGCAGCGGCCCCGGGGCAGGCCGGAAGAGTGCAGGGCCCAGGAATGGGGTCTGGATGAAGGTGGTGGCGCCCACCGGGTGGCGCAGAGCCAGCGGGTTAGTCGCCACTGTGCACAGAGTTGGTGGGGTGAGGGGGCTGGGCAGGAAGCCAGTTGTCAAACTCTTGGTCAGCTGCTTCTGCAAGGCCAGTTTGGTCTGGAGAAGACAGGAATGGGGGACCGGTAAGAAGCAAGAGAAGAACACAACGAGGGCAGAACACAACAGCGATCGGGCGAGCATGTTTCTCGAAAACATCGGCCCTTCATCCAGACACTCAGCTGCAGCGAAGGAATATGCAAAACACCTCTGAGCAAATTATATTTACTTATTTTCACATGACGAACAGATGAAATATGAATTTACCCACAGGTGTCCAAACTTGCATAAACAAGATAGACAATCTAGGAGTATGACATGGACACAATCATTTTCATCACTAAGTTGAAGAAAATATGTATCCCTGAAGCTCGTAGTTATTAAAAGGGTTATTCTGATCTTTTATGAAGATTATTTTAGTTTAAGATTAGTCAATGAAGTTAACCTGATTACCCAGCTCATGTACTCTGCTGTTCAAAGCTTATATATTTTAAATAAAAGGGAGTTACCACAATAACAAAAGCCACAAACTGCTCAATAAACAGCCTCCAAATTCCTGGATACATTTCTATCAACATAAAAACCTTGAGTTGATTCCAGTTGTGCGTTTGTATTGGTATTAGTTTAGGCTCATGTCAGCAGACAGCTCCCCTGGTCCAACTGGTAAATTTAATCGAGAGCTGCGTATTTAAACTGCTTGCTTTGAGCCTCCTCTGGAAGCCACAGTGCTTCATGCCCGTTCATTCCTGCTCTTCATACTTCATCTGACCTAATCAGCGTCACATTTGTTGTAATGGACATCTGCTCTGTTCTGTACTCTGGGGGTGTTTGCTGCTGCTGCTGCTGCTCCTGCCCTTCCTGCCCCTGGCTCTCTGCATATGCACATGGAAGGGCTGAGAGGTCCTAGCGCAAAACTACAAATAAAACTGATTGTTGTGAGCAAAAATGATTTTATCTTCATTCCTTTTTTATGATTTTAGGGAACATAAACGTTAAAATGCCACTCTTAAAAAAATTAATCACAAAGAAAAGCCTTTAGATACAGCAAGCATAATCGCACCCCTTTGACTTTTTTTTCTCACTTTTTGCCACATAATAACCACTGAATGGATTTTAATGGGCCTTCACACCAACACTGAGTTTCAAAAAATTTGTGTGGAAGAAAAATGACACAGGCTTTGAAACACATTTCACAAATATAAATCTGAAAAGTGTAGCAAACACATGGACTTAATAAATAAAAATGTACACATGCCTTTATATCCAGCCCACCTGAATGAATAATTGTGGAACCACTAGTCTTTTGTGTTATGCTTTTGCTAATAGATGTTGAGCAACATAGCTCCCCAGAGCAGGCTGCTGCCACAAAAATATCACGCATTTAGCGTGATGCGCAGTTTGTTTTCCCTCATGCAACCAAAAAGTTTCATTTTGGTCACTTTTGACTGTAGACCTATTCTCCACAACTTTGTTTCTGACCCAGCTTGTGTATTATATGGCAGCTGAATGCATCTGAATGGAGCTGAATGCTCAGGGTTAGAGGTATCAAAGTAAAGGAGGCTGAATACAAATGCACTCTACACTTTACAAGTTTTATTTGCAACAACTCTGAAAACCATGTATCATTTCCAAACCAATAGTTGGTCTATTACCTAAAATCTGTTGAGGTTTGTGGCTGCAATGTGGAAAAAAATGACAAAGGTTTTAAGGGGCATGAATAGTTTTATTATGTGCTGTGCATCTGAGATGCAAACTGTTTTATATATCTGTCTTTTGCTAAATTATAGAAGAAGCTTCAGGTCCCAAAGTGTTTTTTCTTCTTCTGTTTTTGCTAAAACTTCACCTTATATACTTATATACACAGGTCCCACTATGCTGGTAATGAAGGTAAACTTCATTTGTAATCTTCAACTTTGTGGTCTACAGACCAAAATATTAACACCTACAATGTGAAAAAAAAGATCAGAGCCACCCCTTTAATGTCCTTTAATGTAAAAGTGGCTTCCTTATTTTCTTTGCTTGGCCCCCTGGCCACAGTCAGGCCTAAACTTCAGCCAGCACAAGTTTCTCCTTCCATTCTCAGCCTCGCCGGCTACTGACCTGCGAGGAGAGAGAGGTGAAGTTGCACTGGGTGAATGCTTTCTTCATGGCAGACACAGCCACACCTGCATAGCCACTCCATCTCACGTTCTGTAGGATGAAGAAAGAGGAGGAGGAGGAGGAAGAGGAGAAGGGAGAGAGGTGGGGGGAAGTGTGTATATGACAGGAGTAGAAAAGTGATTAATCTGGAGTGCTGAATCAGGCTGCTGTTGCCAGAGCTGGACAGCGGGGAGAGCAGGACTAATTTAGACTCGTCTCTGGGGTCGGGGACTCACCGACTGTAAGAGTGTGTTTAACCTCTCTGACATTACAGAGACACAGGCATGCTGTCACAACATGATACACTGTAGAGACCTTTAAAAGCCATGGGATTTTTTTTTTATGTCCTGAATGTTATGAGCAGACCATTAGCTCTGAGAGTGGAACTGAAACGATCCAGTTCTGGCAAATATATACACCGTGTTGAAGCATCTCCGCTGTAAAAAAACGGAATTGTGTCTCGTTTCGTCTTCACTTCATGCATATTTGTGCGCATCTTTAAGGGCCGAGACTCACCGTGAAGCTGGAGCTCGGCTGGCTCTTGCTGTGGGGGGTAAATTTGGGTTTGGGCGGTTTTCCGGCCAGCCGATCCTTGTGCCTTCTGCTGTTCATGTGCTGCCGAGACCAGCAGAAATACCATTAGCCAGCTCACAGGCATCTGTCGCACCACAGCGGAACAACCTCAAATGTTGTCCACTGAATAATAAATACACGCATGGGTATGAGTGAGGTGCACAGAAATTACATTGCATTATTTTATTAAAGCTGCCCTGCCGGCTGTGGTACCTTACAGGCTTTTGTCCTCCTGGGAGCGAGGATGTTTATATAAGACTGGTGGAATGCAGTTAGGGCTAAAGCAGACTGGGCGCTCATACACATGCCAGCACATTCTCTGTTATTTTTCCACATTCCACTCCAGTGTAGACAATCTCATGACTCACAGAAATAGTATTAAGTGAACATCAAAAGGAGAGAAATTACTTCCCGACCGTGGTTTGATGGTAATACATCCAGGAGAAACACATAAAGCACAGTAGCTTGCAATAAGTGGCAAATAAACGCCTGCTCACTGGGCATTTTGTTAAGCTAATAGGTGGTAAAAATAGCAGCTTAAATGTAGTCTTAATAGCTTTATTCATGTGCCTGAGCTGTTAAAGAAAGCGCCTCAGATTACTTGCATCAAAGTGTTAAAATTAGCTTTTGGATTAAACACAGTCTTTAAAATTCCACCCTTCGTGTTTATCACCGATCTAACCAAATTTAACGCAGTAGATTAGAGGTGAATGTAAAGTCAAGCTAAACATGCAATTTTAAGCTCCAAGTGTTCATTGTGGTGGATAAAGATCTGCAAGCGCTTCGGTTTTCTGATTAATCCTGCAGCCACATCGTTTCTCCGTGGAGCGGGTTTGAGGAAATTGTGAGCAACGTTTTCTCCACTGCCAGGTGATTTGGGACTTTAGTGCGTTTCCCAGCAGAGTCAACATCACTTCTATGGCTTTTTTTTTTTTTTTTTACAAACTTCTCCCAATCCCCTCATACACCTTCATTTTACACTTCAAAAGAATAAAAAAGCTTGGAAGTCCAGAGTATTACTCATGCTCAGACTATCTTCCTAATGGTGTTTTGGTCGGTTTTGCTGCCAAAGCAAGCCAGCGTCCAGTAGACTCCTAACAGTATTGTGCTCGTCAACCATTTGACAAACCACTTTTACTTTTGGCAGACTGCATTACCAGGTTGAAAGGGAACCCAGGCTGGTCAGTGGATGTGTCCCCATATGCAACAAACTCCCCAATTTAAATATATATGTATATATATTGCTCAAAGGTTTAAACACATATGAATTGCAATTTAATCCTTACTTGGCTAAGTTGGGTTTCAGAGTTCACAAATATTTCACACACTTCACACTGGAAGTTCTTGCTGGGCACCCCGACGCTGCCTTTGGTCCCCAGCCGCTTGCTCTTGCAGCCAGATCGAGCTGCCACTACTTTCCCCCTACGGCGTGGCAGAACACTGTGACCATCCAGCATCAATTTGTGCTTAGTACCTGATAGGAAAAAAAACAACAACAACAAAAAAAACAAAACAAAAAAAAAACAGAAATTTGACAGGATCTTTGTTATCCAAAGCCTTTCACTACAAGACATTTCAATGGCAAATGTAAGTGGCTTTTCAAAACATGAAGAAATGTGTACAAATCAGGTTCACAAGTCGATTGTACCGCTGTTATGTGCTTCCAGTTGGGAAGTGGAGTTGACTGTGACTTTACAGACAGGACAGTGGAGGTGAGCTTTGCTCTTCTTGGGGTCTTTGTTGTCATCCATGCATGGCTCCCCTGGCGTGATAGATGGGTCTGCAGCATTACCTGACTCGCCGGTCAGACACATAGCCTCAGTGGCCTCTGTGGGCTCTGCGGCCTCTCCGCCCTCTGGAGTGCTGGTGTCTGATGCCGTCTCAGAGAGCTGAGAGGAAGGCGAAACCTGAGGAGGGGAAAGCGTGACCAGCTCCACAGAGGAAACCTCAGACACCGGTGTCAGCATGACCGAGCTCCTGGGACTCTCCTCCAGTTTTCCCTCCAGGATGCTTGGTTCCAGATCAAACTGAAGACCTGTACAGAAGTAGAAAAGAAATGGTGAATATTGGCAAACTGGATGCTCAGATTGGGACTAACTTTGTAAGTACTGGCACTCTTCACTTCGGGTTTGTGAAGAGGCAGGTGCTTTATTTTAAATTAAGTCCGTGAGGCCAGATCAAAGGTGTGGAAATGCAATCTGTTATTTTATTTCTGTTACAATTGGTTAGTGAGCAGAAGGAACAACCAAAAAAAAAAAAAAGCTGAGATAAACAAACCATGAGCGAGATTTAACAAGTGATCCTCAGCAATATTTCTTAATAGATTTTGAAGGACTTCCAGAGCTTTTCTTTCGCACTTTGGCCACTTTATTAGCTTTATTTTCAGTCCAGTATTGTCTGTTGGATGAAAAAAAACAAAACAAAACAAAAAACATGTTCATATGCAAATATTTGTGTATGTGTGGAACAGCGATCCGACAATCCCATATAGCACTGGATGAATTTTACTGCATTGCAATGCTGCTGAGTTTTCTACCACATGAAAGTCATTGATTTTAGGGAAACTACAACAACTGAACCAGGTATCAGTCTGAGACGCTCAATACGGGGAACGAAGCATCTAAATGCGTTGGGGTTAGGATCCCCATTCGTACTACTTTATGCCACATTAATAATTAATAAACTTTTTTTGGTTTATTAAAGCATTTGCCACAAGCCATTTTTTTGCATTCTTCTTTTGCACCTTTGTTCTTCACATTTACTCTTCAAATATCAAGTGGATCTTGAGTTTCAGTCAATATAAACAAACCCATCGGCTGCTGGGTCCCGCCGATAAGTCACTGCAGTTCCATTACCATTCCCCCTTCACCTCTGTTGTCTTCCCATGGGAATCAAACACACTTCACCCCAGAGCACTGAGTGCTACGCTCACTGAATATCTCCATTTCATTTAGTGAGCTTAACACACACACACACACACACACACACAGCCGACCTGAGAGCGACCGTGCTCCATTGATTTTCCCTTTTATGTCTTAGAGTAAATTCATCATTGGAGATAAGGGTCTTCCTTTTTCATTCCTTTCCAGGTAAAATAAACTATATGAGCAAGATTAGACATTCCCCTCGCTGTAATGAGTGTGACCCTTGAGGGGTTGGACTGCTTTTCCAGAGGTGGAGAGGGTGGGGGAGGGAAGAAGGGCTGGAGGTAGGAATGATCTGTGAAATGCAGGGCCACCCGAGAGGTCTGTGGTGGGAAATGATACTGATCAGTGGGTTTAGGGGGAACCTCATAGAGGAAGATGTAGAGGTTGGTGGGAATCAAAGGACTCTGAAAATTCATGGGTAGAGATCAGAGGGAGGCTGATGCGAAGATCTTCATTTCCTGCTGGGAGCTGAACATTTTCACTTTCGGATTAATCATATTTAAGGAGAACAAAAATGCAGCATTTTACTTTATTCTCTTTAACCACAACGGTTTATTTCAAATAGCTAGGAATAAAAGCCCTGCAAAAAGGAGCTCTTACAGGGTTATTGTACTAGTGCATTGCTAGCAAGTACATAGTTCAAAATTCTTATGTTTTTTTCCTTCTTTTTTCGTTTGGTTGCTTTTGTTGTTCTTGCATAATTTCTGTTTTTCAGATGTACTATATGCCCCCTAAGTATTGATATAATTGTGAAGACAAACGAGAGAACTGTCAAAACTGTCAGGCCAAGACCAGTCCATCGGCAGCTGGCCCTCTGAGGAATGGAAGTAGACACCGTCGATTACAGAGCATCTGGATCGATGTTGTACAAGCAATCATGAGTAACTTTAACATGAGAATAATTTGATTTATGTTTCCAGCAGTCCATCTGAATATGTTTCTATGGGTGTAAACATCTTGAGAGATTACCAGTCGGCGGAGTGATCGGCTAAGAACTTAAAGCACAGACAGACAGCTAACGAAAATTGGACTCATTAAACACACGCTTGCCTCTACGCTCAAGACGCTGAGCGCTTGATTTAGTAGGCGAGCGCTGATCCGAGGCGGCCTCCGAACATAAACAAATTCCCAGGGGAAAAAAAATCCTTGCTTTAGATCATCATTACTGCGGTGACAGACAGAGTCCCTGCAAAAGATGACTTCAGCGGCGGAGTCAATCAAAGCCGGGGGTGATTGATGCTCGTCATGATTGATGGTGGCTCTCAGTCTCCTGGCGCCAGCTTGGCACTCTTACACTCGGTAGACGGCTGTCCTTTGTTAGTCTGAGGCATGCTATATAAGAATCGATCTGTCTCTTTGTGTGACTAGAAAGTTCATCTCTGTTTATCCTCTCGTTCTCCTTCCCAGATGGATGACTTGTTGCGCTTGATATGATAAAATACCGATCAAACTCAAATGTGATTGGGAAGTACTTGAGAGACTACGCATGTTAGCATATGTAAAAGGACTTATTGCTAGAAGCTAGAAATTTGGTACAAATTGGATAATAAGTTTTAAACAAATGGGGTAAAGCAGCAACGCTTCTCATATTCCTTTGCTCTGTGGAGGACCAGTGTTGCTCTTTCTATGGAGCTGGAAAACATATTGGAATAAATAAGTAATTCAAACTCTTTTAGACACCAGGACATTTTACATTAAAACACTGTAGTCACTGCCAGGAAGCTAAAATGAATGAGTAATGATCCAGAAAATATAATTAAACCATCAGTGAAATGGTTTAATAGACAAAAAAATGAACTTGGAGGTCGTTGCAGTTGACAGACTTAAAACTTATGCTAAAACTGGGTGCTGAGTTGAAGAGAAGAGAGAATAAGGCGGATACTGGACTTTGGATGGTCTGGAAAGAGTGTGCAAGGAGAATTAGTAAAATTTCCATGTATCTGCATACTTCATACTTGTAAAATGCTATAGGATAAGTATAACAAAAGAGGGTTGTAATTGTTTTTATTTTTTATTTTGCATAATGTTCGTCTTTAAAACCAACTGCCAACAATTCAGAGCGAAAGTGATAAGAACTAGTACATTTAAGTAATTTTCCGTACAAATATTCACTGCGGTTTTTATCCCAAGATGAAGTTTGGAACAACAGAAAAACTCTCCTACAAAAGCTCATCAAAAGGCTGTGAGTTTGGATATGAAGTGTTTCTAAAAAAGTAACAAAGGGATGTTAAATGAAGAGCCACTGTTATTTTGCTATTTCAGTCATGTGCAGGAGAAATAAAATATTTAATCCCATTTATTCCCTTTCAATAAAACAGTCATTTATGAAAAGAAGCTGCCCGTCGTGTTCATATTATTCCGCAGGCATTTCCATCGCAGCCAAGAGGCTGACCTTGTGGGTCCAGGGGAATATTTTGTTTTGTTCCGAGTGAGACACTGCACATACTTCAGTGAACCACCGACGGGGATCTTATTGGTTCCTGAGAACAGACACTCTGGACATTAGGCTCTCAAAGCTCCCCAGCAGCTTTTATTTTCATGGCAGATGTAATTCATTTCATCAAGTATTAATCTGGAATGCTTTTCCATCCCAGTTTGGCATTGTGCGGGATGCCAGCACTGGCTCACTCTGGTGCATTTCAATTTCACATCAGGCCAGTCGCACAATTGGGTTTATTAAAGAGTGTTCTTTGGCACAAAATTGCCTTGGAACTGCAAAATTATTCACGGCATAAAAATTAGCTATGACTTATCTACTTCTTTCGTGCTTTCCCTTTCTCATTCATTTCTCTCTCCCTCGCTCGCTCTCATTCATTTCATCTTATCTTACATTTCCCACTCATCTCGTCTCGTTTCGCCTCTGCCGTGCTTTCCTCTTTCAGGGCCTTTGGAACAGCAGAATATTAAAATTGTATTTGATGAGAGTGTTATCAGGCTCTGGGACTTTTGTCTGATTTCTCCTTTCTGAAGGAGACTCTTGGCACTCAAGGGGAAAATGTGTGTATGTGTGTGTCCATTTATAAACTACCCTGTCTGGAGGATAAACAGTGTCACTCCTATCCAAGACTACCTTTATCTCTCTCTTTTATTTCAGATATTCTGTCTGCATTTAAAAACCCTGCATAGCTAGAGATCTTCTCTGAGGCGGGGAACTTAAAACGGTAGAGGAAATAAGAAGGGGGGAAAAAAAAAACTGCTATAGCCTTGGCACAGTCCCCTTGCTTCAAAATGATAAATGAAAAGTCTGGATCCAGACAAGTGCAATATGAGAAGCTAATGGGGTTTACGTAGCAGTCAAAATGCCAAAGAAACAATTCAGGTTCTTAGAAGTCAAGGTGCAGCTGTCTGCAGTGGAAAGGTTTACATTTATTTTTCTTGTTGAAAACAAAAAAGAACCACATTTCCTTTTGTAAAGCACTAGATATCTATATTGGCACCACTAAAGTGCGAACAGCTGAACTTTTTTCTGTAGAAGTAGATGAATGTCTTTGATATTGTTCAGCTTTAGTTTTTTTTTTTGACAGCCCATTAAAAACGAAACCCCTCTGCACCGCTCTGCTCCGTCATGGCTCATTCAGCACTTTGTGCCGTTTATTGTGCTCAAACACACCAATTCGGGTCCTGTCACCATCCTCTCATTCCAACTTCAATAGGGTGGGAGCAGAAGAGAGTAATGGGGAGTCAAGAAATTGAAATCAAGAAAAAAAAAAAAACGGGGTAACAAAGAACAGAGAGAGTCCAATCGATCTCAGCAAGCCTGGTTGTTTACGCAACATCTCGGACCGTTCTTGCAGTCTGAAAACTTTGGAACCTAACGTTAGACACAAGGCTGAGAGCAGTGAACTCATAAGTGCTTTACTTAGAATGAAAGTTTGTTAATTTACTTCTACATATCCCATCCTCATCCAATTGAACTTAATTAAGCATGGCCTTCAATGCTTTTCATACAAATCTTCAAACAGAATAACTAAAAAAAAAAATGCAGTCAAATCCAAAGTTTGATGTCTGCACCTAACGCCGTCATTTAAATAACGTTGCAGCTAAACTTCTGACGAGAGACTTTGAAAGGCTAACTAGGGCAACTAACTATTAGGAATCTGGAAAATAGGTGTCAATCCCATAATATCTAAAAAAAAACTAAGGTCTTGCTGATTTTTGGTAACTCCATGCCAAAATCTTTTGTGTAGTTTCCTTAGAGTGACAGTAGTTTCATAGCAGCTTTTAGCCAAACATTTCTGCTACCGTCACTTCACCTGTTAACATTTTTTAAGTTGAAGTGATGAAGTCTTTCAGCTTAATTTACAGACTGACAGCTGATTGTATGGCACCATTCATCACTATTATAACTGTAACTACTTTTAATATTGGACAATAAACCAGAGTAATTGCTCCCTTAATTAGATCATCAGAAACTGAGCCACAATGTTTGCGTTCAGTTTCGTTAGACACACCAGGGCTGGATCATCGAAAGACCTGTAGAGTCAAGAAATCACTCAAATGGAACCTGTCTGGCAATATGTCTGGTGTATTTCTCTTTGAATTGCACCAAAGAGAAATACACCAGACCCCGATCTAGACAAAAACAAAACAATAAAATCAAGAATGGACAAGAAAATAAAGTCATTGACAACTTTCAGTCCGGAAACGGCCAGAAAGATTTTTCTAATGCTTTGGAACTTCAAGCGAGGCATTATCAACAATTAGAGAAAACCTAGAAAAGCTTGTAGTTGCAGAGTAATTTTTGACTTAGCATTCTGTTTTTTAAAAATGTTTTTATATCCATATACTGTATTTCAGCAGGTATACTAAAGCTATAAAATAATTTCATTTTAGCTTTGATTGATACAGAAAAACAGAAGGAGTTGTGCTTTTGCAGTTGCTTCTCATTTTTGGTGTCCTACCAATTACAAATTAAAGAGCAGCCCAGACATCATAAGCTTTGAAAAAGTGCTTTGAAGTAGGAATGATAAAAGATAAAGTACACAAAATGTATTTTAAAAGTCTGTCTCTAATTTGAGGGCTACCAGATGGGTTTAAAATAAAATAAGGGAAGAAAATGTGTTAGAGTTCATTCACAATGTGAAGATGGCAGAGAAATGAATTCCAGTCTCAGGGTTGACTTTCTCACTTTCTATATGTGCACCTACTTGTTTCTTTTACTAAGCTTGTATCTATAGGTGCTGGGAGAGCTGCATCAGAAGGGGTCGTCTTGTTTCGGTCTCGTTCTCGGTCCCGCTCCCGCTCCCGCTCCTTCCCTGTAGTTGAGGTATCTCCACCTCGTCGCTGCCTGTTCTTCTGGGCCTCCATGGCTTTGAGTTTCCGGGCGTGTTTGTGGCCTTTATAGTGGGCCTCTGCTTGGTTCTGTGGGCAAATGGAAAAGAAGAAAAAGACATGTTAGCGGAAAGAAGCATAGAGGACCAACTGCCATATCTGCTGCAAAGACCAGAGCCCGTGTGCAAGAAATGTTCAAATGCACTTGCCCAAAAATTCTCTCTCACAGGCATCCGGAGGCTGCAAGAAGGAGAGTCTGTTTCCACCTGATAACAGAGCTGGCACACTGGGAGGCCAGAGGTATAATTGCATGTGTAATATGCAACAAGAGAGAGGATTCCATCTCTACAACTACCCTATTAATGTGCACTGTGAGAGTCAGCCTCTGCAGAACCCAGACACACTTGGCAATACATACTAATGTTACACACATTTAAGGCTCTCATAAGCACACAAACACAAATCAGACTCAAAACACATCCTGACTGACTACACTGCAGCAATAAAAGCACGCAAATTTCCTTTCGAGTGGACGGCAATTTACGTTTCCATTTTCATCACTCCCGTGACCCTGTTCAGTCGGAGAACAAAAGCCACGTTGTTACACAAAGCAATGGCACATAAAAATAGCAAAGAAATCAATGCACAGATCACTCATTAAAGGCTAAGACAACCTCATCAGCCGCCGGTGTGAACAAAACATCATTTTGGGCTTAAAGAGCTACATGCTTGGGAGTAAATCTTTAAAATCACCACAAACAACACGAAAAGCCAAATAAGGTGAGCATTTTCCCCACTGCTAAGGATTCAGAGTGAGGAATGTAGGAAGGAAAGTGGATTTAGCATGAGTTCTGTTTTGCATATTTTGAGCTCTGGGTAGTATCATATTGGCAGCGGTTTACCATTTCTGCAGCAACTAAAAAAGAAAGAGGAGACATTCTGTGATCAAATGAAAACATCCAGGAAAAACATAACAGACAGGCAAATTCATCAAGACTTTTCTCACTCGGAGCAAAACGGCAGTAAATCTGATCACCTGAGAGTCACCAACACGACTGATTGCTGCTCAGGTAGCATTAGCTCAGAGAAACCAACTCAGACAAAAAAAAATACATAAGCATGTCATCCGACTCCACAGCCTGTTGTGAATAGTTCAGCTTCCTCACCGGCAGCCATCCAATTGGGTCTCAAAGGAGGCAGAAGGACAAGGCGTGAAATGAGCTGCGGCTCAGTCAAGAGAAACTACAAGAGGATGTGCTGCTCATCAAAAGGATTCCAGATCGTCCAGTGATCAAGAAATCCCTGGGATGAAAGGAAACGTGGGCGGAGGGCTGTACACATCGCGTGGACATATATACACGCTGAGTGGGTGAAAAGCTAGCTCCATTCCACTCACTTAAAGAGCCTCCGAGTCCAGGCTCTAGTGAAAAATAGACACAGAAGTTAAACTGTACTGCCAGCTGCTTTGGTTAATCAGCGAGACGCCAGATTTTATATAGAAGAATAAAAGATATAGATGTATAGAGAGAGCAAGATCATCAGTATCTTGAACCCAGATTTCAATCAGGTCCCACATGGATATTAGTCACCAAAAACACACAAGAGAAAGGAAGTGGTCATTAGAGAAATATATCCTCAAGAAAAGGCTTTCAAAAAAAAAAAGAGCAAGCAAAGCAATGAGCACTGATGTAAATAAACTTGCACTGCAAACGTGTCCATCCCCCATTTTTCACATTTTGACACAACAACCACTAAATTAAAGGTATTTAGTGGAATTTTTCACCTCATATGTGTTCATCTCATTTAAATGAACAAAATAAGAACCCAGTTCAGCTGATTGAATGATTGCTTTCAAAAGTCACATATTCACTGTATAGAGTCTAACGGTGTGTTGTTTAAACTCGGTAAAAATAAAACTGTCGTCCGAAGGTCATGGGGATTTGCTAGAGAACGCTGTCAAACATGTCACCACAACTGAGGAGCATACCAGACAGGTCAGGGATAACAGTAGTTATGATTTTCAATTGGATTTATGCTGATTAAAACATAGTTTAGTATGTTTTCTAATAAGATAACTTTAAATGTAATTGCTGCTACAAACAGCTCGTTAAATCAGACTAACACTTAGAAGCTGTGTAGCCCAGGCAGCTTTTCCTCTTAGAACATTGTGCATCACGGAAAGCTTAAATTGCATCTACATAAAACTCTGGAGAGGTTTATGGAGGTTTGAAAATGCCCAAATTCTTCAAGCTACTGATAAAGTTACAGTAAACTTGACTTTAACTTTATCAGTAGTTATAAGAGAGAATGCCTACATCTTATTCCCTTTCTTACCTCTGCTTCTTCGGAGCTTTTTGAAGACTAAAGTCCAAATGAAACTCTGTTGCCGTTTTCGCATTTTAGCTGCATCCGGACTGAAGACATCTTTCCAAACTGTTTACTGCTTTTTAATTTGACTGTTTCCATAAATACAATACATGTGCTACACAAAGGATGGATAGAGCAGCTGAGAAATCTGCGTCCTGTTGTGGCTGCTGATTGTTTTCTTTTTGCACTTTGCTGATAAATGGAATCTAAGCTGCAATCTAAGCCTTCTTGCCAACACAACTGTTCACCAACAGACATAAAGTTGCACTGAGATGAAAACTGAACAAAAATCTACACACAAGAACAAAACCAAAAACCCCACGCTATTTATATAAGGCCTTTTTGACCTAATCACGGCTCCAGCAAACCACAGTTCAGTTTGAAACAGAAAACAACGTCTGATTTACTCAAAGAAAATGCTTGAAATTAAGAATGGAAAGTAGCAGCCAGATGACGCAAATAAAATGTACTTGACTGATTTGAACACGTCTGTCAAAGAAAGAATTTTGTTAGTCTGGAGTTCCGGGTTACATTGTTCTATAATGGAAAAGAGAAAACGTCAGCAACAACGTTGGAGAACTAAATTTCCAGTTTAGCTGAATTCCATTATTTTACAGTGAGAAAGATTATACCAAATAGTAAAATCCTACCATATCTGATATAGTTCCCCGACTTCCAAGGAGTGGACATCCAACAAAATTCAGCTGAATGTCAGGCAGTTCAGTGCTCACAGAATTTAGGGTTAGGTTTAAGGATTATTATTGGACAATTACAGTATTAAAGGAGTAAAGCATATTTGCAAATGTTGGAGAAGAAAGCTTCTTTTTTTAAAGAATATGGCAGCACAACTTTTTTTGCACCTTTGCAAAGTTTCATTAGAAAAACAACAACACAAAACAGCAATGTTTACATTGCAGCAATGACTCCTTAGATGTTCTTAGTGTTTTCCATGATTCCTTGGCATATCATAGAAACATTCTTTTTCCAGTGAAAACAAACATTGAAGAAAAATACTACAATTCCAGAGTGCAATTTTCTCTTGAGGTAGACCCATTATTTACTAAGGGCGATGCAGTCAGTGCACATTATACAGTCAAAAAAGCATAATGTCTCTTTCTTCCTTTTATTGCTACACTTCCCCCATCTTCCTCTTACAGAAAAAAACCCCAACAACAACGAATCTTTTCTTACCGTTGAGTTGAAGCGCAGGTGGCAGATGTTGCAGGAGATGATCTGTTTCTTCTTGAGGGGGTGAGGGACCCCAAACGTGTGGTTAATCACTGCCTTCTGGACAGGGTCCATCTGAGACACAGACAGCAAAAATCAACACAAGCAGCATGTTCCTGTCAAGCCAAGAGGCTGCGCTTTTGCAGAGTCTAAAACACAGTGGCAGACGATGCAAAATCAATCTCTGCAAAAGCAAATATTGCAAATACTCATTAAATATGCATGCAGTAAATAGAATGCATAAAGTATTCATTAATTTTGCTCTAAGGAGGACTAAATAAATAATACTAGCACTTCAGTAAAAATGACCACAAAGTTAATTCATGTTACAATAGTTCTTTTTCTAGAGGCTTTTTGTCATGATGTGAAATCAGTGAAGTTATTGGATAATGACACAATGAAACAGTGCAATATAATAGTCTGCACTTAACACTACTAACAGTGATTTTATTCTCCCCTTTTCCTGATAAAAAGAATAACTAAACAACCAATATTTCATAAAAGTGAACAAACAAGTCTGAATATTCAACATTCATCTAACGAGGAAATAAAAAAAAAATCTCATTGAGATTAAAAATGTCTTTTACAAGAGTGTTGTGAATCATTGTAAATCTTTTGTCGACATCAATTGATGTACAAATAAATGCCAATACCAATAAATGAGTGCAGTCAGGTTTTCTGGTGCTGATGGGAACATTTGCCCCCGTTCCAGAGTTGTGGTCAGATCTCAAGTCAAACTTTGGACATAGTTTGAAATTTGGCTTAGAGTGTCTGGATTAAAGTGCGATGCATTATTACTGAATTAAGCCTTTAGTGATTTAGAACATTACTGCAGTCAACACTTTTAAACACAACAAGTTGGCCTTCTTATTTGCAGATTTGCACTGTGTGTTAAAGGGCTGCACATGTAAAACTGTTCATCTAAATTTGTTGGATGATAATCTCTGGTGCAATTATCACTTTCTGAAAGTTATAACTTTACAAGACTCAACTGGGAGTTATATATAAAAAATGTTGCTGCTGTTGAACAGGTGAAAACACTTCCCCCTTCTGCTGCTTGTGCCTTCACATAACGCAGACATCTGAGATTGCGTCATACGTGCCTCCTAATGACTGGAAGTTATGCACTTAATTTATTGTTGCAGGTATCTCAGTTCTTAATGGCAAAACAACTCCATTCACACAAAGTTTTTGTGGTCTGACTTCTAATGAGATTATTTTTGATAACGGAGACAAAAAAAATAAAACAATAAAAAATCCAAGCTAAGACTGCTGGTCCTTTGTTCTTTATTATTCAAGTCAAGTTATGTTTCATTTTAAATGTATGCTTGCTTAGCAGAGCAGAAATGCAAATTCCTCACTTTCCACTTTCTCAGTTGCTTCCAGCTGATTAAGGAAGTTTAAAACTCCCTCTGTGTCTGCACTGACCAGTTTCGGCTTTTTGCTTCTGTTGTCTGAAACTCAGATTTTGTAGGTTTGTGCTGAACAATTTTGTCTCGGTCTTATAACTTCTGACGTACCAATTTTTAACTAATGAGTGAATCAAATTCATCTGACAGGTTCATATTCTTTCAAAATATGCTTTCAGATCGCAGAAAGCCAACACAGTGCAACTCCTGGAATGCGCTGAACATCAGCCATAAAGTAAGGTTAGGATCAAAAGATATCTCTCCCTTGGGGTTACCCTGCATGCAGCCAAAGTGCATGAAGAGAAAAAGATCCTCACATCACGTCCCATCATCATGAAAAAACAGGCATGAAACAAAGAATCATGCCGAGATGTTCCCTTGGTGACAGCTGAGTAGGATTTAAGGCATAAATCTGGAACAAATAACAACTTTTCTTTGTTAATCAGCATGCTGCCGCTATTTGATATGAGCTGAATACCTCAGTATCTCTGCAGTGACTGTGCATGATGGGCTTTTCTTGATATTGAACGCATTTTTCAGCCACACACACACAAAAAAAGCATTGTCACCGGTGGCTGAATTTTGATTACAAATCCTTAGAAAGAGATGTGTTTTATTTTACCTGGATATTTTTAGTACAATGCAATGTTATGTCTCTTCGCACTACAACAACAGCTTTCAATTTAAGGTTTGTTTAAGATTGCTCCATATTAAAAAATGTCATGAAAACAACAAATACGTGCAAGCTAAACACGAGGTTTCAAAAAGTTCTACATCCAGGCTTTAATCGATGTATATTTATTGATCTAGAAACTCAGAATTTATTGACAAAACAATTAGTGGCACTGATTAGGTAATATGTGTTCACACCTGAAACCTGGTGGATTATGCAATACATTTTAATCAGTAATTTGGGAGTATTTTTGTAACATTACCATTTTATCTGGTTAGCTAAATATTGTGATTTAGCCATAATAAACCTTCAGTTCAGCCAAAATAAAGGGTCTTCCTCAAAATAATAAATAATTTCTCAAAACCACACGTTTGTGACCTTCCAGGTTATTATTGTATCATTTTGTTTACACGAAAGCTGTCTGTAGCTGCATGACTTTCTTTCACGTGAGACAAAACAAGGAGTTGTGTCGTCTCACATTTTTTTCATTTAAGGGATCAAATGCTGAATGTTAACGAGCCAAATTTGTGAAACTGCTCCTTATCTGCAAAAAGACAAAGTAATTCATAGAAGAATTTACCCAATCACAAAAATATGTCTATTTACGTCATTATCAATCACTTAAACAGACTAATATAGATTTAACATCCGGTGAACAGACAGTAGAAAGTCCCTCGTGGTATATTATGAACAGCAAACAAAGCAAAAGGCTTCATTAAAGGCTCTACAGTCCAGAATGACAGCTGATTCCATCACGACACCCTTCAGACGGGTATAAAATTTCACAGTCATCCTTGATCTTATCCTCAGCTGGCACAGGGCCTGACCCCGTCCGTTCCTTGGCTTGCATGAGAGGATAGCCGAGGAGTGGGTTGTTCTCACTTTTAGTTGCACCGACACGTCCTCGGAACCCGACGTGGTGACACCGCTGTCAGCCCCAGCTGCCCAGAGATCAAGGAGTGTTGCTATATTGATAGCATTGACTCGGATGCTGCCTCAGATCCTTCCAAAGCTGCGTTGTGTTCGAAGCAGCTGCTACCTCGTAAAGAACGGAGTCGGTTTACCACGGATTCCTCAGGGCCAGGTGTGAGAGGCACTATCAACACACCTGACAAAGATACCTCCATGCTGGTGGTGTGTCTCCCCCAGGGTAGACTATTTAGCTGCTCTATTTTGGTCTTGTGTTGTATGACTCAAGGCTACCTCTGGGAGTAAACTTTTGCTTTTCTCCTCGCCAGCTACAGCACAACCACTGAAATGTAGCTCTCCCAGTCCTGCTGCCCTCTGTCCAGCTCTTCAGGGCAGGCTGCACTCACAGATATTTGTTTTAGGAACTGAAGAATGTGTCCATTGTCTGTCTGCAGCCATCCTGAACCGACGGCTATAAATGCCTCTTTTGTCCCAGTGCTTCGCTCTCCCCTGCCATTCAGGCGCAGACAGGACTTGTCCTGCGCCAGGCGGCTCAGTCCGTGTTGAGGTTTCGGTAAAGGTTGAGAGAAAGAAGCAGACAGAGATGTGAAGGCACTGTATAAGAAGGGACACCAGGGTAACTGGAGACTATTTGGGTTTGAAGACAGGTGCATTCATCTTCCCCTCTGGAAATGCAGGCTGCAGCGGATGCCTTATCAGGACTAAAAGAACTTGGGACTCCAAGCTGAATGGATGCTGTGATTAATGCTGCAGCTGCACTGCCAGGCCGTGCTTAACAGGGGTAATCATCTTGTTCTGGCACTGAAGTAACGGTGATATGATGTTATATTGTTACACCGTCAAAAGGCTTCCATACGTTCTCTGACCTACTTCCTTCATACCACCTCTAATTTGTCGCTGTGTTTTTCTCGTGGAATATCTACTTTCACAGCAATCGTTTGCATTTGAGTGATTTGAAACTAAAACAAAAAACTTGTATGACTTTTATTTAGATTTCATAAGAAAGATTGATAAAAAAAAGTAGCTAATTGTGAGACATAAGGGAGACAATGCATGTCTTCATGAAAAATCTGAAAAATGGGCCGTTCCGTAGTCAGCCTCCAGTTTTGCCTCTTCAAACTGTTTTCTTTGAGGATAGCTCTGTATAGCAACCTTTTTCCTGCTAAACAAAAGAAGCCCACAGTATGACACTACCACCACCATATTTGATAGAAGGGAAAGCCTTCTTATGCCTTTTCTTTCACCAAACTTTCAACAAATGGTCTTCTTCGTGCAACTCTGCCGTAAAGGAGTGCAAAACTAATTACTGTGTTGTCAAAAGATTCTCCAGCTAGGCCGCAGTTGTCTGCTGCTCCTCCAAAGTCACTATGGCTATTTTTCTGAGTAATGCTCTTCTTTCCCTGAGGTTAGGTCGACAGCCATGTCTTTGTAAGATGTGAAATCATTTGGTTACTCCACATTTAGAGTATTAAAGTAAAAAAAGTGTCTGAGATACATACCACACTGTTCAATTTTTCATAAGAAAATTAAAAACATGTACCATTTTCCATCCACTTTGCAATCATGCACCACTTCGTGCTTGTCAATCACCTAAAAACTGTCACTATGAGTGGATAAGAGGTGAAAAAAAATTCAAGTGGTGTGAATATTGTTCCAAGGCAATGTACTTCCTTCACTTCAAATTGCGTTTTTCTCCTAAAGTAGCTGTTGCCATAACAATTACTGTTATTTGTCTAGCAGAATGAGCAAAAGTAAATGCAAAAGCAGCAAAGTGTGACTGTAACAAATTATTTTGAAAAGAACCACAGGGCACGTGCAATGGACTGGAAATAGAACCAGCAATTTTCCCCAAAGTGAAACACAGACAAAACACTGACAGGAGACTTGAGCCCACAGCTTGCACTGCTAATATAAATACATGAGGGTGTTAGAGGAATAAGTGTTTACCACGCCGCCTCTGCGACTTGCGTAGTCGCTGTTCTACAAGGCGGAGGAGCAAACGAATTGACTGAACTTTTCACAAGCAGGTTGGTGACCCCCCCCCAAAACATGAACGCCACGCAGCAAACGTCTGTCTCATCCACCCCCCTCCCACACGTCCTCCGCTGTAAAGAAGGAGCCATATGTCTGCTTCCTCCCAGTCTCCAAAAAGACACATACTGGAGTGTAAAAGCTGCAGCTTATCCTCCATTTATAGACCACAGAGCTGAAGTTTTTTTTTTTTTTTCTTTTCTCAAGTGCAATGAAAGCAGTGAACCCAACACACAACAAGGGTGTTAAAGTAGGATCAAAAGACTTCTGGAGTGCCTGCACGCATGCACACACAAAATGACAATGGGCATAGAGCGCAGAGAAAGGATCAAAGACACAAGCTTTTAATTCCAGTCACAGAGGCAAGGTAAGCGTCACGCTGAGGTGCATGAAAACCAAGAGGTTTGCTGCCGACGGTTCAGGTGGCAAGGGTCCCGTCTGTGGATGGAGACGGCGTCATGACAACAGCAGTTTTCACAGCAGATACGCTTGAATGAAGATCATATCCTAAACAAAAGGCCCGCTTACAAAATAAACAGATCATAATATGATGGACAAAATTAAGTGTTGCGTTCATTCACTCATTAACACGTTTAAGCTCAGCTGAGGAGATTTAATTTGGCTGAATTTGTTAACTTATTTTTCTATTCTAAGCTCACAGTTTCAGTTTTTGTGACACGAGACTCACCGTATTAAAGTTAGGAAAGAGGCTAAGGGGTGAGGATCCATTGAGTCTGAAGGGTAGGAGGTGTTTGAGGTCGAGCTGAGGCTGCAGAGGCCGCCCCGGCACCGGGAGAGAGGCCAGGAGGGGGTTGCCCTGGGCAGACGTACCTGGAGAAATACAACCAGATCAACAGTGAAGGTTCAGGAGCTACAATACATTAGAGAGGAAATATCTATTTGCAAGTTATGTATTTTACTAAAATATTTTCCCTCCAATTATATTCTTGTTTAACTTTTTTTTTTTTGGCACATTTAGTAAACGTTTTAGATAATTAAAACTGATTTTAATATCGGAAAGAGAAGCAAGCAAATTACGATTTCACTTGTAAAGGGAAAAACCTGAGCCGATGTGAAAAAGTAATCTGCTTCCTTTGGTAAATCATATATGTATGAACAGCTATTAACCATATATATTTTTTTACTTTGATTTTCTGGTCACTGCCAGACCTGGAGAGCCACCAGAACCATGTTGGACAAAATGAAACGTTCATATCTTTAATCTATGGGAGAACTTAAGAAGCAAACGACTGCTGACCAAAACGAACACAAACACTACATTTACAGGGGGAAAAAAACAAACAAACAAAAAAAAAACCATCTTATAAAACTTTTTGGAAATTGTTCTGAACTTCAAAAAACATTTAAAATGTGCCCGAATTAAAATGACTCTGCAAAGCAGCAAGTAGCAATTAAATGTTAGGTTATGAGGAGTTTCTCTAACTAAGAAGAATTGAAAATGTAATAAAAAAAATAAATCACCTTGGTGATCTTTATCTGATAATAAAATGGGCTTATTCACTTTAAATATGAAATTGGGGGAAAAATGTAAAGACAAGCAAACTTTGTTGGGGGGGAAATGCTGTTTTTCTTAGCCTTGCAGCATTCAGAGGAGACCAGATGCACCAAATTCAACTGGCATCCTATGCAGGATGCACCTCACTCAACTGTAAGCCGGCATGTAGAAATGCATTTCATTTTAAATGTAGACCATGAGGTGTTTGGAGGAATGGAAAGTTTTACTGGGCATATGCACATTCTTAACTCTCAAAGATAAAACAATCCCCAGCCCGTTCGGCGCGTGCACATAAACACATCATTTAACAACAGATATATTGGCCAAGGAAAGGTGACTGCGTGAGAGGAAGACGAGAGATATCGGATTTCAAATGGACCAGGGATGAAGAGATTTCTAATTTTCCGCCTGGCTGCGTTTCAGTGGACTGGTGCGCTCAGCTGCTCGCAGGCACTTATTCCTGCACCGGGATCAATCATTGGTGTCGGCTGCGGGTCACTGTGGCCACCCCAAAGCATGCCTGTTATTCGGCTCCTGTGGAACACAAGAGCCAAGGCTGCACTGTTGCCCTAATAGCAAACAAAAGCAAAGCAAAAACCACAGATTTCACATAATCACCGGCTTCTGAACTGTAACTGATGCACCTTCAAAGAGAATAGTTTTAATATGAGATGAAAACAGGCCCTTCTGAGCTTGGAATTATAGTAAAATTATTTTTGTAATTGCTGGTACATCGTCAGGTTTAACCAATGTTTAACTCTCCGAACGGCAAGTTAAAGTTGTTTAGAACCGGTTTTGCTCTTGCTTCTTGCAGAACGCTGCTGTCTTACTCACTTTGATCTTCTGAAATCTATTTAGATTCCTCAAAAAACTCTAGTAAAAACATAAATCATCCCTGTTCTGATTCTGGGTCATTATACATTCTGGAGTACTTTTAGGATAGGTTATATCTTATTTTCTGCATTTTTGCATTTGAGTATTTTGCCTGCCACTAAGTGTGATTGTCTAAAAGCGTCCAGGAAACACTTGCTTTCATTTTGTCGCTTTCCTCCCATCTAAAAAACAACTTTACTGGTACACTACGGCTGAACTTTTATCGGCTCATGATGGAAATTGTGGCACAGTCAGGGGTGGGATGCAAGAAATGTTTCTTTTCTAAAACTGCACGGTGCATTGGTGCAACAGCTTCCAATCATCTGAGAAGCTCTTTCCTGAAAGCTTTCCTGCTGTTCACACCAAATTGTGGCATCCATCTTCTTCTAAAAGAAAGAGAATTAGTTGATTATAAACTGTGGAAATATCAACTTGGAAAAACAAGTTTATAATATTTTTTTTTTTAAGTGAGAATTACATTTAAATTTTTAGAATCCAAGTTTGAGTAATGTGAAACATGTTCAAAACCAAACTTTTATGATGCTAAAAAATACAACTAAATTAGGTAAGACTTTAACACTTCATGAAAGTCTTCAATAGTAAACAACTTTCGTATTTTATCTGAGAGTAAAACGCAGATCCAGAGGAACAATCAGATATTGACTTATGAACGTCATGCATTAAATATGAGAAGCGCACTGAGAAATTAGCTGCTTTCCACCTCGACTAGAACTGACCACAACGTCTGACAGCAGAACAGATGGTCAGAAACTTTAAAAATCAGATCTTTTTGGATCAGTGAACACATCATAGGAAGTGCTATCCGGTCATTGTTATAATAAAACTCTTATAATGTGAATTAGACTCAAAATAATTGAGACTCAAATAGACTCAAAAATTATTGGAAAAAAAACAAAACAATTATTGGAATCCAATAATTGTTTTTTTCAGTGTCTATCTTTTCTGGGAGTATTCTAAACTTTCAGCAGGAAGTAAAATGTTCAAATGTCACCGTGGTGACAGCATCCATCAAACTCGTATTTGAATTTGTTAAAATTCAAACAACTTAGAAACATTCGCCTGTTTGACATACAAAGAGTTGACAGAGACGGCATGCCCATTCTTTCAAAACCATTGCAAGCAATACAATGTCAAAACACGGCGCAGCAGTTGCTCTGTTAAATTTTGTGGTACACTTTTGTTCCCGTTTGTTGCGGCACTTTGGAGATGCCTCTTTTGGAGTTGCTGTCAAGTTTGTGAACAGTGATCGTTGTGTTATGTGGGCCATGTGAAGTGCAGAAGAGAGAGGACAACGGGGACGGGGATTCTGTCAGTACTCTGGGCCGTGGATTCCTCCTGCTTGGCAGAAGTGCCATCTATGACGCCAGACGCGCGTTTTGTGTGCATGATTAGTGGGTGTGGGACTGTGCATATGCTCCTTAGCTTGGAGATCAGGCCTGCCTTCGCCATATGCAGGCTCTCCTCTGCTGTCTGTCTGACACCCAGAATGAGGCAGCCCAGCACGGCTCCAGCCCACAGACACGTGGGCTGGAGCCGGCAGCAGGGGATCGCTCCCACACACGGCATGTGCATTCACACAAAACACAAGGAAAAGCCAAGCTTTCTCTTGGCAAGGCTATAAGAGGAAAAAGATGGGCTTGCAGGGAGGACAGTTATCAGCTGATAGTACTTTCCCACCTCTCTGTTACTCCCCAGGCAGCTTATTAAATCAGGGGCTGGCTGTTTGCCTCTTTGGATGATAACACGGGCACGGAGGCACAGCCTGAATCTATGCATGTACGACTGCAAATGTGGAAGTGTGCGCGCATGTGTACTAGGCAAATATCATGCACTTCCATCCCAGCAAAACTGCCTACGCATTGCTGAAAAACAAATGGCTCCTGGGCCAAGAGGAAAGTCAATATAAACAAATCCACAAAGCACACGCACACACACACACATACAAATATATATATATATAAAAACACAGGCAGACGAAATCAAACAAGGTATAATTTTGTACTTGGCACATATTGTGAATGATTCTTAAGGGAGTACAGTTGAAAGCAAGCTGAGGCACAGTTCTTTATGAGGAGTTCATTTTATTTTATTTCAGTAGGCTTTTCCTATAAATCTGCATCCTGTTCCACTGAGTAACTGACTTTCATGGGTTCACATTTGTATGTGGTTAGGCTACCATCTGGTTCGTCTGACCACGGTCATGGCTGCATCAAAGCTTAGATGTATTTGCGCTTCACTTGCGGTTCAGTGTCCAGACAAGCGCTCGCAGTTGAGGCATGACCCAAAACCAAACGTTCAGCATCTTTCTCTTCCTCTACATCTCTCCCCCAGATGACTTTGGGAACATAGCTGACTGTCTCTGCTAGACCTTCCCCAGGCAGGCCTCCTCTTCTTCCTCCTCCTCAACCCATCACTGCGCCGCATTCCTTCCTTTCATGAGTCACTGGGCTTGGTTACACAACAACAGCCGTCACATTGCATCGACTCGGGTGTGAGTGTGTTTGTGTGGCGCATCTGAGCCATGGAGTTCAAACATAGATTTTTTATTTTATTTTATTTTATTTTTTTACATGTGCACCTGAGAAAATATAGGGTTTCCAGCATAAACCAGCGACACAGACTGGAATAAAACCAACAGCTCAAGATTCAAGTCGTCAACAGTTATTCCAGTGCAATTAGTCCTGTTTTTCAGTGGTTTTCTCATAAAAATTATTTTTTCACTTCTAAAAGCCCCGCATCATATTTCTGTTCAACATATTCATGCTGGCAAATGGCACAGCAAGCAAAACAGAAAAAGAGGCGCAGACGTACAGCCATGTTTGTTTCTTTTTGGTACGAAAGGCTCAGTCTGCAAAAGTTTAACTCAAGATGATTTTAACCAAAGCAAACGTCCAAAACGAGCATCTTCTTTAAACTAATGAGATGAATTCAGCCTTCCTTGTTTCACGTCCCAGCCAGGTAAAACTCAATTGGTCTCAACCCGTTGTCTATAACATCTACAAGAGAAAACGCTGCAGTGTAACTCAGGACCTTCATGACATTTTGAAGTATAACTGAAAAAGTGCAAAAAAAAGTAAAAATAAAAAGAATCAACAAAGAAATAAGATTAGCCAAAAGCCAAACAGTAAAAAAAAAAAAAAAAAAAAGGCTTGCCAAAGGCCCTNTGCAAAAAAAAGTAAAAATAAAAAGAATCAACAATGAAATAAGATTTGGCAAAAAAAACCAAAAAAAAAAAAAAAAAAAAAAAAGGCTTGCCAAAGGCCCTTAGATAGACACCTGCAGCAAATGGCTTCGGTTTAAAAAAACGATATCTCGGATGTTTGATTTGAGCTTCCGTATTATGACTACCTGTTGCATAGCAGAAAAAAAATGGCTTTGCGTTTTCCCTGTTGTGCTTACATATGTTGGAAGAAAATCAAGAAATTTACAAGTTTGTCTCTCTATTATGTAATACTAGCATGGATTAAGCATCTACAGTACATAAGAGACTAAGTTATGGCTTCATGTCCAGTTTGTTGCCTTCTCCACGGAAATCCCTGGTTTATTTTATTGACTAGTTTAAACAGTCAGCAAAAGAAACAAAAAAAAAAACAACTTAAATCCCAGAAGCTTTTAAACCGTATTTCAGTGGAAAGCCACCAGAAAGGGCCAAACTTAAAACAAGAGCATTGGGAGGTTTCTAGTTAAAAGTGTTATAGTGGAAGATGTGGGATTCACATGATTACTCAAGATGCTTTCCAACATTATGTCCTGCTGAGCCACCAGAAACACAATAAATCACAAACTTCATGAACAGACATGAGAAACTGTCAGAGATATGCAAATGAATCTTTGTGTTTAACACCCACAAACAAACAAAAAAAAAAAAACAAAGAAAGAAAAAAACTATTTTGGCAGTGTGCACGTCTGCAATGACCTCTTGCGCTATGAAAACCAAGTTGATGTTTGGCTCCATGCCGTTCCCATTGAAATTAAGATGCCATTTATTAAAGTATGCAAAATAACAGACGGCTTGTTGTGGAGCAGAGGCTGTGTAGCCCACTGCGGTGGAGGCCGGTGGGTGGTACCGGGTCAATGTAGTTGGACGGCTGAGCACCAGAACCTTTGGCCAGACTGACCAACAGGAAGCAATTCAACCACTGCTTTTTCTTTAAAGAAATAACTTCTCTGGCATCAGCTGCTTTAGTTTTGCTGGTAGCTAAATTACTTCTATTTATATTACACAGCAGTCAGTCTGCAGAAATATCTGCTTTCCGTTGTTGTTGTGCCTATCTAAGTTAAACCTCAAATAAAATGTCACTGACTGAACTAGTCTTCACGTTATGTTCAGCAATTTATGCCAATTGATACTTTATAATGCATAAATGGATGGATGATCCTTTTCTAGTGGCTTTTTTGACAAAAAAGAAAAAAAAGATGCATTTTGGCATCATCCTAATTAAATTTTATGATGTCAAATATTTCAATTGCACAAAAACCTTTAAACAAGATCATTTTACTAATATGTTCTATCTTTCTTTTTCTTTTTTCAAAATAAATTATGCCGTCATTCTCGCATGATTGTGCTTGCACTTTATCGTTTGTGCAGCCAGTTAAATTGTTACAATCTACACCAGGATCCGGAATTTAAACAGAATTGTAATAACTATGTAAACGTTCATCTGACAAATTAATAGACCCCAGTGCAGACAAAACACAAATCAACCCATCTATCACCATTCCCCCTTTGGTGTCACAGATGAAAGACCCTGAACCTGTAAGTAGTTATTTATCTCTCAGAATGATCCATTTCCTCTGACTGCTGTTGGATTTTGAGTGTCAGGCATCGGCTCTCTGATTCTCAGCTGCACCCACCAGCTGAGAAACAGTTGGACTGTCAGTTAGACCTTCATCATCAGGCTTCTGATCTGATTATCCAGCTGTGATAATAAATGCATCAACATCGCAACTTAAAAGTGTTGAGCAGGAATTTGCAAGGGAAATTGCTGACCGGTGGAGTGATGAGCACTAAGTGCATGCAAAACCCGAACATAATTACCATGCGCAGTGTAGATGATTCCTGTCATTTGCCAGCTGCATATATTAAACTCACTTATAATGATGTTTAGCACGGTCCTTATTTGCCTGTCAGTGAGAATGCAAAGTTAGGTCCTGCTATGCACATATAAAGTCCCGGCCACTTTGCATCTGCAGTGTTGATGTTTCATTCTCCCCCCTCCAGCTGCCCTGCAAACATCCCAGTGGCTCCTGCCCTTCTTCGGCCCACGAGCTGATAGGACTGGATCTGACAGCACCGGAAGAGACTGCAAATACATGACGAGCTGGAGCTTTTTAGTTACAATGAACCAAACCAACAGAGCATCCTTTGGAGTGAGGTAGGAAACAAACCATGATATGTTGTGCATATAAATAGCCGCTTCAGATGTGCTGTGGCTGGAAACTGCAAATTGGGCTCATGGTGGATTGGAGGCTTGTGGCCATTTGAGGGCTCACAATGACACTGACCTGCTGTGGGATGTCCGAATGCACTCCATTAACAGAGAGAAAAATGACTCCTAGCAGCCAATTAGCTTACAAAATGATCAGCAGGTGGTGTGAAAGAAGCTGTGAGAGGAATTACAGCATAAGACAGAGAACAATCACAAGATTAATTTGGTCAGTTTTCATTGGTGGTAGGGTGCTAACTGGACAGTCACCAGCCTAGAACAGAGCCAAGAAACAGGCACAGAACTCAAAGTTGGTTTAATTTCAGATTCCAAATTAACCATTCATGTTTTTAAAAGAATGGGAAGAAACCTTAGAACAAGGAAAAAAAAAAGTCACCAGAGTTTAGAGAGACTGAGGACACCAAAAAAAGAGATATGAATGAGAAATCAACAGCTATAACAAACGAGGACTTTATATTTCCAACAAGGTAGGCTCTGTTATTCCCATTGGCTGAAGTGGGCTTTCCATTTGTAGGCTATGATTTGACAGCTAGAAAATAAATGAACTTATTTATCCAGAAACGTTCAAGATATTGGTCACAAAGTGCTATAAGGAGAACTAATTCAAATGTATTTGATTTTAATTTTCTGTACTAATTTGGGCTTGATGTTAACTTTTCATTTTATGAACAGATTTCTTCTGACGTTAAGAGGTGGCTCAGCCAGAGTCCTGGGTTGAATCTGTGGGTGAAGTTAAAGATTTGGATGATTACAAAGACGCCTTCCAATCATTGTTTTATTTTTCTTTTGAGGAATGCCCTCCTCATTTTCTATTTGAGTCAAACTTCTAGGTTGAGTTAAACAAATCATGTTTAGTCAAAAATCTTTGATCCGCAAGACTAATTGTTGATTCTTCCAACTAAAACATTTGTGAACTAATGTTTTGGAGATCCTTTAAAGAGAATATCTGATGAACAAAATTTACTCAGTTACAAAGACCAGAACACAGCAGTCAATAAATTAATAATTGCTTTTGAAAAACTGACACATTTTTAAGATCAGGCCCACTATTTCTTATCCTAAACATTCTACATTTGGTAACGATTAACTAATGTGAATTTCACTGAGTCTCAGATAAATTCTGCTGCTAGAGTTAAAGTCAGCGATCGCGATCCCTACTAACTCATACCAGGAAGGAAACACAGACGTACTAGACATAAACTCAATTTAGCTGTTCTCAACAAACAAACCGACACAATTTTTGAACTATGTAAACGGTACATGGCCGGTACTTGTATGATCAGTAATTCACCCACTCATACACACATTCACCCACTGACGGTGATAAGTTATACTGAAACCACAGCTGCCCTGGAGCAACCCGACAGAAGTGAGGCTGCCAGGCAGCCAGTGTAAATGTTGTTGGATTACACATCCCTCTTTGTCATTGTTGTGCTTCGTGTTGTGCAGATGAAGTCTGATTTTCTGGCTCTTCGGTTCTTGAAGAGTTATTAGATGACATCTGACTACAAAGATTAATGTTTAAAATGTCCAATAAATGGGTAGACTGATTCATCGTAATAAATCAATGTGTGTAATTTACACTCTGAAAGCAGCCAAGACCTGAACAGTGCTCTTTATTTATTTTTTTTTACAGTTTTTATGGTGTACAGCAGTTTGAACTGCCTTGTTGCTGAAATGTGCTATACAAATAAACTTGACTTAACAGCCTTTACATCTTTAACTCTGTCCTTATCCATCTAAAAGACTAGAAACTCATGTTATGTAAGGCAGTGCATATCTCATGGCTGCATATTAACCATTTATTAACTCGACAGAATAATCTCATCATAATGAATACTGAAAATGTGAGATGCACATTCGGAAATTTCACCCGATAGATATTTGGAGATATTTGTGCATTCAATTTCAAATTTTGGGAATTTTTATATCTACATGAACATATTCTTTCTATATCCTCTGGATGATTCGGCATGTCATACTGACAGCACTGATGTCATACTGACATCTTGTTTATCTGAGTTTTGCAGAGGGCAGTATGCTTCTGAACATGTGCCTAGGAGAGAGATATAGTATAAAAATCTGTGCAATAAATATTTGACTAGAACACACTGCTCACTTTGCCTGCTGCCAGGCAGTCGGGTTTTTATTTCACTATTAGAGCACAGATGTGTTTGACCTCCTCTACTGCATGTTTGCGTGTCTGTGAGGCAGAGGAGCTGGCAGAGATCTAAAAATCTACATACAGAGGGATATTTCAAGCAGAGAAACTGGAGATGATGTCTAATAAACCTGTGAAGAGGTTCACACAGGATTATGTTTAATCTCAGCACAGCTACTTCTCATCTGAGGCACTCTCTTCTCTCCTAAAAAAAAAAAAAAATCTCTCACATGTGCTTTGCCCTCTTTTCTCCCTCTTCTCCCAGAACCGCCAAAGGTGCCAGGCTGCTCCATGTGGCCTGATTATATGCAAGGCTAAGCACAGTTTGACCCCATGACCAAAAGTAGAGCAGCCACCACACTTCAGGACTCCTTTTAAAAATATGCACCTTCAGAAGAATGCTTTAGAGTCAGCTCAACCTATCCAAACATCACCTCTACTCAACTAGAAGCTACCAAAATTACATGAAAAAAAAACCCAAAATATATGTTTTACATGATATTTCTCTGGGCTACTTTATCACAATTTAGAATAAACGTAAACTAATTGGTGGTCTGACCTTGAGCTTTAACTGAATTCAAAAATAAAAAAACGGAGTCATGCAGAGCTTAGGGGGTGGGAAAGTCAAACCTCTATAGGTTAGTAGATTGCCACAAAATGAGTAAAAGGCAACCTAATTGGGAATTCTATTTTAACAAAAAAAAAAGTTGGGTTTTCCTAGTTCCCACAGGGAACTACAACAAGATTTTCCAAACATGTTCTTTTCTTGTTTGAATCTATAAAATGTAGAGAAGTTTGCTGTTATCTCCTTGCACCACAACAATAAGCAAATAACGCTGTGTTGTTTCGAACCTATAATTAAAACTTGGGTGTGACATTATCAGAAAAAATGAAAAGCGGCAATAGTTACAAATCATCCCAGCTGCCACATCAGCAGGATTTTCTCTTGTGTTTTTCTTTCTCTTTGACAATTTGACAATTCAGTTTTGGAATTTAAACTTCTGCCTCAAAATTCACAACATCCTGCAGTCTGGCAGCAACCAGTCCATGCACAATTTGGAGGTGAGCGAGCATCTTCCCAAGTGAGTAGGCTGTCATTTTGCCGTGGCAGATTATTTTGTTTCAGTTGCTTTGTGAGATTCTTGTTCCAGCCAGTGGAGGCTTGCAAATATGTGTGGATAGCCGGTAAATACAACAACACCATGAATTATTTGGAGCACTGCCAACAGGATGTGGGCTTCAGCGGTAGCATTAGGCCAAAGCATTCTGTTTGCCATCAAATCAGTCCACACTGAGGAGTGAACTGCGCTGGCCAAACGTAATGAGCAACCACTGCAACCAGTCTCCTCCACGCAGCACCCAGGACCGAAGTATGCGGTCACCATGACGATAAAGCACAATCACACCCGGGAAGGTCGGAGGACTCTCACACTCAGCCACACACATCAGGGAATGTACTGTTTTTTTTTTTTTTTTTTTTTTACCCACATCCAAGACCTTTCAAAGACCATATAAGTGCTATTTTGAAATATTGCGATCTACGTTTAGACTGAAGAGGTAGTAACCAGATAGAAAATGGAAAGAAAAAAAATAGACACACAGATTTAAGCCTCAAATGGACATTTACATTTAAAGCAAGTAACAAAAGAAAATAAATAAACTACACATGTGGGGAAATCCACCTAAAAACCTTCACTTTCAAGCACAACTACATAAAATACAATGGCAACACTGCAACATGAAACGACAAATTTGTCTATTTGTTTAATTTTATTGCCTTGTATCTTCTCTCTGGAAGTTAAAACAATTTTTAAAAGGCCCAGTCAGAGATCTGAAGTGAATCAGAGAATGTGTGCAGAGATATTAAGATTTCAGTGATGGAAAGGAGGCTTTCCAAGCTCAAACACTTGGAGCCCGTTACTAAATTCAGATCATCAAAATATCAACGGATACATGCAAAAAGCAGGTCAGCACTTCTTAGAAGGGTTTGATTACTGTAATCCCAATAAATGGTTTTCCTTTATTATTGAGAAGGATGTGAATATTTTTCAATATGCCATAAAATACAATATAAATAAAGACGACTTACATTTCTATTGCATATAAAAAAGAAAATTCTTGGTAAAAAAAAAATAAAATAAAAAAATAAATAAATATATATATATATATACTTAAAATCTAAATCTAGTTGAATTGAGTAACTGTGTCTTGCTTTCAATGCATAACTTGTGTAGCTTGGTTTTATGGGAAAATTAAGCAAAGCCAAGTCTTGCTTTAACTTTTTTTTCTAGCATTATGCTTTGCTGAATGCTTTCCTTAACTTAGCTTTTTGTCTTGCACAATAAAACGAACTGAAAAGACAAAACTTTTACAGCTTGATGTGGTCTAAATTCAGCGGTCAAGACGAAGGAGGACAAACTGAACAGTCAAAGCATGAACGTTGCTTTGACGAAGGATATTTTTACCATCAAAGGAAATAGTAAAAAAAAACCTGGACGCATTAATTTAAATTTGGAAATTGGCATGTTGTTATTTTAAAACTTTACAAGATTTATTTTGTTTTATGTTACCGTTACACATTTAGTTTCTAAAGTGATGTAGCATTTCCCCAAAGTGTTCAATCTTCCAAACTAAAGATGGGCTTTTCAGCAGCATGTTTGAATTTACAGCCTTTTGGCTCGGCGGTGGGATGAGGCGGTGCTGTAACAGGACCTCGTGGAGATGCTTCTTCTCCCAGGGTAAGTCTATAACGAGTTCTGTCAGGCAAACGGTGAGCAGCGTGTTGCTACCAAGCCCAACCTGAGCAGAGGCGAGGCCCATCTGTCAAAGAGAGACGATAAGCCTGGAGCCATCCAGAAACAAATTGCTCAGCCTCCCTACTGTGAAGCCCTACCAGGCAGCGGGGCTGCAGATAGGATACAGAGATGCTACTGACTCCCGATGTAGCAACAGAAGCAAGAAGGCACAGTGGGAATGTCAGGAAAACATAAATCCATGCAGATGGTGCTGAAAAAAAGCCCCTGCTTTGAAGCACCAATAAATATCAGAAAATAAAACTTTGCCATCTTTATGTCATCTGCTTGACCTTTGGGGTCAATTAAATCAAGTGAAGCTCACTTGTACAGCACATTTCAGCAATGAGAACTGTGTTGCTGAACATGAAATGTGTTAATCATTCACCGACTACTAATCAAAGCCAACTCTACACAGGTAGCCTTCATTTAAAAGATCTCAGTTGTTTTTCATAGAAACTGACTGATGCTTCTTCGTGGTTCTGGAAATGCAGAGGAGACCAGAGCCAGAAGAACCTTAGTGGTCTGGAAGGATGATACAACAACAGCAGATATTTAATGGATTTTTGGTGTTGAGCCATTCAGTGATCTGTAAACTAACAGAAGTATTTTAAAGTCTATTTTCTGAGGTACAGGGAGCCTGTATAAGGACTTTAAAACTTCCCGATTTTAGTGAGAAGAGCAGCAGCCTTCTGGATCAGCTGCAGCTCTGTGATTGATCTTTAGTCAGACCTGTGAAGACTGTATCGCAGTAATCATTGCGAGAAAAGTTAAATGCATGGATGAGTTTTTCTTGATCTTCCTGGGACATTAGTCCTTTAATCTCGGAAACATTAATCAGGTGATAGAAGCCCGACTTGGTAATTGTCTTTATGTGTCTTTGAAGGTTCAGGTTTGACTCCATCACTACACCCAGATTTCGGACATGACCAGTAGTTTCCAACTGTAATAAATTTAAACAGAAGACTTTCAGAAAGTGCTCCTAATGTCTTGTTTATTTTTATTCTAATTATGCTGCTGCTGACTTGGCCTTGTAAAAGAGATCTTTGGGATTAGCCTGGTTAAGTTAGTTAAATAACCAAAAAAACAATAACAGAAAATAATATGATCAACATTAAACATCTGCCCAAGATCACAAGCTTTTCTGTTCACAATTCTTATAACCGTGGCTTGAATGTGGCTTGAATCCATAAGCATTCAACAAAACTTCTAATTCAACGATGTCCAATGCGTATACATCCAGAAAGAGTTAAAGTACAGCAGGATTGACAGGAACTCAGATGAGGTTTAGTTCCCCAGCAAATTGCGTAATTTGTGTAAACGGCGAAAAGTACAACATCGTTTTTTACATGAATAAATATCAGACTGGTCAGCCAAGCATCACGCAGCCGTCATGGCGACCATGACAACTCATTATAAATTGATTAGCTGTGGTAGGTGAGCTGGGATGACGGGATCTTCGAAGGAGAAAATAAGCATGAGACAGAGGTTGCTTTCTAATTTTATCTCCTCAGCTGCTGAGATGAGGATGGAAACGTTTGCTCAGATGGAGGGACGCAGACACAAAGCTGGTGATTGGGCTGTTACAGCATAAGAAAAGGAAGGTACAGTTCTAAGTAAACAGCCAATTCTTTAAACTCTATCGTCTAACATGCAGAGGAAAAACACCCTGCAAAGTTATTGATGTATTTAGAGATGCGATTTATGTGGAAATTATACAAACTGCAGGCAAGAAGTTTAACAACAATAGCAAACTAATCACAGAGAGAACATTTCCTTTCTAATTTTCACATTTATTGTTATGCAAAAAATACCTTTTTCAGAAAGACCTTTTCAGTCCATGAAAACAGATAAATCACCACCTTAGTCCACTGCAATTAAGTGTTTTTTTTCCTCACCATTTTCAAGTTTTGGGTTCATTTGAAAACACCAAATTACATCCTGCTTTTAACAATAGCAATAGTGCCACTACAGCCAATCAAATCTCTTAAAAGAAAAGTGTACGGGCCTTAAAAAGACAAAGATTTTCTGCTCTTTTCAAGTCTGGACCATAGGGGAGGAATTTTATCTTGCACTTTGATTCTCACACAAAGTAGGGATGTGGACGGGTAGCTGTCATAAAATTTAAGAAGCAAAAAAAATAAAAAATACATGAGGGTTACAGAACGAGACCCAATGTGGCATCAGCTGTGAGGGTGATGCACAAATTGGCTCATTTTCTATAACGCGATTGGAGCAAACAAAATGAAGCAAAATCTGTCACATTTCCTGATGAATACCTTTGCTGACTGAAAGCAGTCAACATAAGGGCAATGATTTAAACCACGCAGTGTCAGTCAAGTCCCTGGTTTGCCAAAGGATGATCCAGCGTTAAAAAGCAATTACCCCCGGTTGCTTTTTAAAATGTCCTCTCTCTCTCAGTCAGCAGCGGCCTTGGGAATTAAACTAGCTAATTTTGTCCAACCTGGGCTGTAATTGTTTCAAATTAGCCTCATGCCTCAGCATCACCGCCAGAATAATTGCTCATGAGCAGGAAGATTAATCTGTAGAAGCACATCTGTGAGACTTAATTTACGGGTTGCAGTGCCATGCCTTGTGGATCCATTAGGCTCATTTTGTTTTCAATCCTGTGCAGCATATGCAGCTAAACCAATCTGACATGGTGCTGGGAAAACCGTGGAGATTTTGTACAAGCTATTTAGAGCTTGTATAAAAAAATAATATGCATTCTAATGTTTTGGCAGAGAAAACAAAACAAAACAAAAAAAACCTGCATGCATAAATAAACTGAGAATGTGTATATGTAATTATCAATAGGGTGTTCGCATGGGGAGGAGGTGAAATGTCATCTCCACGAGAAAACATCCAACAACTTCCTGTCTGCCATTAACCGAGGATTGAGCTCCAGGAACAGTCGACAAACTTTTGTTGCCCAAAGGAAGAAAGTGGCATAATCCATCCAAAATCAGCCCCTAACCAGCGTGTGCTGAGAAATCAGTTACTGGATTGTGAACCAATTTTAGACTGAGAGAGGACAGGCCATTCAACTAGCTCTCTGAACGCAAACAGCTGCGAGCTGCAAATTGGAAAGCTTTGTGAGAAGCTACTGCGCCCTTTGTTGTCTTCTTCCTCCTCTCCTCAGAGTTCTGGCATGCAGATGTCTCATCTCATTCCTCAAGCTTAATTACAAAGATTGGAGAATGGCATAAAGGGACGACTCTTATGAGGAAGCCGCGCTGCGGGTGGCGTAGATACAGGCAGCTGGCATGATTTTAAATAGGGGAACTTCACCCCAACAACGAATTTCACATCCTGCTCCACTGCCAGTGCCACTCACTTCCTCGTGCTTCTAAAACCTTCCAACACGTTAGGATAGTGTGGTTGAAAAACAATGTGGCCGCCGGTGATAGTGTTTTTCATCGCCCACTCCTGCTGTAGAGACCTCCTGCTCTTCCTGGGTGCAGAGAGGAAACATGGGACTGAGACGATAAGGATTCTTATCAGAATTCGTGCAGGTGTTCGGTGGAGCAAAGACATAACACGATTCCAGAGTTACTACTTGACAGAGCAGGAGCAAGAGGACGGCGGGGTGGAAGGTTGGAGGTAAGGGTAGCAGAAGTAGATGAGTTGTTAGCAGCTGAGCCTGTGGCCAGCATGTTATAGCTGTGAAAATCCCTGCAAGTGCCACAGTTTACTGCAGCTTAGACACCTGCTGGTTGGGTGATAAGGAGTGAAAACCAATCAGTGTGGGTACTCAGCAGGCTCGACGGCTGCATCTTCACATTCTACTTGAGTATTTCTCTCTGACATAAACTGCCGATTTTGTCCCGTTGCAACCCCAGATTTCAAAGGGATTTCACCAACAGAATACAAAATATTGTGAAACTGTGGAGTGGAAGGAAAGTGATTCTTCTTTTCAACATTTTTAAGAATAAAAATCAGAAAAGTGGGATGAGTCAAGAGTCACATTACAGGTTGGGCATGTCTCTACTAGAGAATTTTTGCGCATTATTTTTTACCAGAAGCTCAAATTTAGTCAGATTGGATAGAGACAATCTGGGAAAACTCTTGTTCAACTCTTGAAGCAAGTTCTTAATTGGATTTAAGTCTGGACTTTGATTGGATCATTCTAACACATGACTATACTTTGATCTAGACCATTTAAACATATCTGTGGCTTCATGTCTATGGTTGTTGGATTGTAGCATGATAAAGTAGTCGTAGGTTTGGCAAAGCTCTCTCAATTTTAATCTGATTGAACAGCGGTTTCTCTGTTCAAAGCATTAAAAAAAACAATGTTTTGCTGTTTTTCCTACCTATTTTGAGAAAATAGAGAGGACGAACTTGTTGTCTTTGTAATGAGTGAATCCGGCCTTGCTTTACATAAGCATAATCTTCAAAACTAACCATGCAAAACAGTGGAGCCCAAAAGAAGCTTGTCGTGCCACCACTGCCATCTCAAACCAACTTTATCACCCACAGAGGTCAAGGACATGCAGCCTGCTTCTGAGTGAGTCCTCAGACTCTCCAGCAAGAGTTTCTCATTAGTGTGATTCCAGCTGAGGATTAGAACGCAGACCGTACGGATGCGATTTTGCTCGTCACGGTTGCACTCAACCTCCACCAGCTCTTGAATTATTCATTTCCTGTTTACAGCAGGCGACAGGTGCATGACCTCTGTGATGAGCACCCAGGATGTTGGAGGGAAGTAGTGACAAGGGAAGGGAAGAAAGAAGAGGAGGAGGAGGAGGAGGAGGAAGGAGGAGGGAGGGAGAAGTTGCAAAGGAAACTGCCAATTTGTCAGGCTCAGGTGCACACAGAGATTAAGGAGTTTCATGCTTTTAATTTTAATTCCATGGCAATGTATAAAAGCTTAAAAAGCAGTCACATGAAGATCCAAAGAGAGGTGTTGGCAAAAATGAAGCGAGGAAAAACAAACTGCTGAAATGGGAGTGTAGCATATGTTAAGGAAGCTCTACATTCAGCACATCAGCTGAGTGGCATTTACTGTAACCTTTCCCTTGGCTTTTAATAACTGGCAAAGAATCAGCAGAAACACGGATCACTGCAAGTCACAGGCGAGCACTGAGACATGCAAACATATACAGTTGCTTGTGGTCATATGAGCCCATAAAAACTGGTTTTGGTGGTTTGAACCTGAGAGTTAACTTCAGATGTTTTTTTTTTTTTTTTTCCCAGCTGATCCTTAGCCCTGAAAATGTGAAGAAAAAAAACATCAGACTGAGCTAGCAAATGTAATGTGAAAAGCTTTAGCAAAAAATAGTAAAAAAAAAAAAAAAGGTTCCTACAGGGAGGGATGGATTACAATCAAATGGGGAATGAGGTCTGAAAATAAAAATGTTTTCCATACTGTATTTTTTAAAAATGTATCCAGAGTAGGAAAATAATTCTTATACTTTTCCAGACCACATATGAACCCTGGTTAAATGAATCCTGGTTTATACATCATGCTTCATTTATTATACTATTGCAAATGTTGTCTGACAGAAAAGAACAGCAGAGTCCCGGACTGTTCAGATTAACACCATGGAAATATTAAAGTGAATCTCAGGAATCCATTCTGGTCCACTCGCTATGGACAATGTGACTCATTGTATTAGAGGAACAGGCTTTCTATTTCTCTGTGTGCACGCCGATATGAACATTTACACAAACACATACTTACAAAAATGAACTTAAAAGCAAACGGGCTCCCTGCAAAATGACAAATGGAATTCACATTCGGGCGACTGTGGAAACAGACAAACTGATCTCTCCGTTGGTCAACTCCTGCTCGAAACAAAATAACAAACCACTGAATGATGTAGTGAGCTGTCCCCTCCGGTTGCGAACAGGGAAGGGAACCACATCCCAGAGACGGCAGCTACAAATGGCCCGTCTCCATAACCAGCCTCTCCTGTTCTCTCAACTGTGCATCCACAGAGACCCTGGCAGATCTCAAAGACAGATTAATCTCAACTGCTGGAGTTGCTGGAGTGGCCTCAAGTGTCAAAGCATTACTGCTTATCAGGAGAGAGCACGGCTGAGACACACCGACGACCTGCGGTTATCCGGGATGGATGGACACCCACAGAGGGGCAGTACAGTAAAACACATTATGTTTGAAGGCCTGATCATCTGAACTCTTACTACTGACTTGCATGTGCTGGAGCTACAAGAATTAAAACCTCCAACACTTCATATAAGAGTGAACATTAAACTCTTTTTCCTGTTGAGAGTTATGCCTTGTTCCACAAGTAATAATCTAAGATTTTGATTTTTTGACAATATGAGATCATCTTTAATAATCTCTAACCGTTGCAGATCAGGTGGCAGGAAGATATAGACCTACACTACATATTTTAGATACTTCATTTGTCCCCTTAGAAACGTCCTCTATTTTTTTTTTATTAAAAATCCAGCTTCAATTCATCAGACATATTTTATCTGTGGACGAAGAAAACCTGAGAAAATACAAAATGTACTTTTCAAATTATGATCTAATTTTTTAAGAAGACATTCCCAAAACTGACTCTAACCCTCGGTAATTTCCTTGGACAAAATTTTGAAAAAAGAACTTGCGGGGTTAGTCAAGGTTCAATCTTAGGGCTCTTTTTACTTTTGAGCTTTCTTTAGCTCAGATTATAACAATTAGGATTAAAAAGGACGCAACCGAAGCTGCATGCTGACTCCATGGCCCCATTTTATAACTAGAAACCAATGATCAGATCCAAAATCTACTCAGACCTGAACCTTCAGGTACAGAAAGTCTATAACAAAGTTTGTTTTCAATCACTTTCAATCACTTAAAGAACATTTCCAGGATTAAAAGACAAATGTCCATCAAGACCTGCAAGTCCACTCTACATTGCCAGAATATCAGAACCAAACATGGAGAAGCAGTCTTCAGTTGATATGCTTCTCTAATCTGGAACAAACTTCCAGAAAACTGCAAAAATGCTGAAACCTGGAGTTCCTAGGATAAAATCCTGTTTGGTTAGAGTTGCCTTTGATTAATAATAAGTGAAACATCATTCATTTTACTCTGCATTCCATTATTTCATAAATTGCCTTTCTTATGCCACTGCACTGTTTCTTGTCTGTTTCATGTTCCCATCATGTAGAGCATGTTGAATCGCCTAATTGCTGAAATGTACTATGCAAATGGTACCAACATTGTCTTGCAAAGCAAGACGTTTTTATTGATTCCCTCAAAAACTCCTCGATGACATCACAGAACAAGCAATTTACCAATTACAGATCAAATCCCTACATTATGAGATTATGTCGATACTTCATGTTGTCAGATGGTGAGAGAGAGTTCTTGGTTAAATAGGTCAAGCAGTTAAGACTTTTAAGGATCTTTAAAGTCGTACAAATATTCTGAACAAGCTAATGCTTATATCTTAGTTTTGATAATTCTACAATGAACAATGATTTTCATCATCTTTATTTACAACCCTCGCTCAGTGAGAGACTTTGGAAACCTTCCTCTGCTTTTGTATCAGTGATAAGCATGCTTTTGTTTTTCTAAGGCAATGTTTCATTAAATAATCATCTGACACAATCTTTGTTATTTTAGTGCATAGTTTGAGTTTTATTCTTCTGCAATTCTTTATTGAACCAAATTAATTAATCTGACAGATCAGGTTGTCCTTTGGGTCTTCAATTAAAACAGTTTGAAAAGGAGATTGCTTTAATAGCGATGAAACAGTTTTTCCCTTCACCGACCGACTGTTGACTGTTGACTGTTGACTGGCTGGTGAAACAGAGTAATAGTAAAAAAAATAAAAAAAATAAGAGTTATTCTCAATGTGTCTATTGGCCAACTTAAAAGGAAAAACAGCAGCAACACACCAGAACAGATAAATGAAAAACAACTTTCTCATCTAATTGGATCTCTAAACTGATAAAGGAAGAAAGTCAATAACGATATACCAGAGTTGTGACCTTTAACCATCACACATCCAAGTTCGAAATGCCATTATAGCCTAACATTTTTGACTTGAACCACAAACTTCTGTATATTACCTGTGATTCGATAACTTCTTGGCAGAAAAGCAGAATGCATGCTGGAATATTAGCTAAAACCACATTTTCATCCATACTAACATTTTTTTTAAGTAATCCTTAAAAGCATCCTCCACATGACCAGCCTCAGAAGCCGATCGGTCTTTCAGGTTCTATATTGTTTAACCTCTTTTGACTCTTTGGGGACTTAAACTCACCCACCTCATTCTGTCTGATGTCTGGTGAGACAAAGAGGATTAAACATTAATCTGGCCTTAACAGCAGGAGAGTGTATTCTCCACAACAGCACTACAGAGAGCAGGGCTAATCAAGAAATCATGAACATCCAAGAGGGAAAAATTACTCCTCATAAAATTTAATTCCTTCAAAGACGGTGAATTTAAAGCAGATGCAAACATTTGATTGGACTTTGTTACGCTTGAGTGTTTCTGTTAGTATTATGAAAATAATCAGTCATTCAGTCCATTTAAACGCAGTGATTTTATGCTTTGTTTTAATTAATGTTAAACCTAAACTCAATACATTTGCAAAAAAAAACAAAAAGCAATAATACACAATGCATTTCCATATTCAGATCAACTCCTCCCATCACTGACCCAAGGCATCAAAACCCAGCAGGGGTCAAAAAGAAAAGGGAGGCACAAAGGCGTCTGATGAGGTGACAAAAACAGGAATGATTGTAATGGAGAGCAAACACTGGGTTTGATTGCAGTAATGAGCAAATGGCCTTAACAGGTGGAAGCATAGCTGGGGAAGCGTACAATTCGCAATCCCTCCACTCATTAGTAAGCAAATGAATTCAATCACCTCTCCTTTGGTAAGCGGCTTGATAATTCCCCGCAAAGTGGCGTCTGGCTTCAACCGCAGAGAGTAGCTTTAATAGGAGCCGAGCTGTTAATGCACCATTCTCCACCGAGTCTGTGCTCGGCGTTCCACTAAGATCAGCTGGAGCACAATTGTTGGCCTCGAGCAAACAAACCCGAGTCAATTAGGTTGGGGCTCTGCAGGGAGCAGTGACAAGTGTTTTTCTTGGACCGGCTCCAATGGCTTTACAAATTTTATTCATATGTCCCTTGAGGAAAAAGGCAGCATGCCTCTGGTGTGTCCAGCAGGGCTGCAGTAAGAGTGATGATTTTCTCAAACACGTGAACAAAACCCTGAGCCTTGACATTGCCCGGGTCACGTACTGCACCGTCTGGCTGTGACATTTCCAGCGTCAAAGGCCAATCAATATATTTGTTGTGTAAGAGCGGGCAAAGAAGCGGAGCACTCAACAACCGCTTAAACTGAAGGAACCACAGACGAACCTAATCTCTCTATAGCTGGCAACAAATCCACTCTGCGCCACTAATCAATTCGTTAGACAGCTTCTTTTTGAGCACACACACACGCACACACTCATGTAAGGCACTGTGATGATTAGCCTGTCCCACTTAATCAGGTCCTATTACAGACACCTGCAAGGTTGCAACAGTCTTATATGATTATGCATAATCATAGAAATGTCTCATTTGAATGATAAGCAACATCAGAAAAAAAAAGGATGTGATTCATATCTGCTCCAAAAGAAATCAAACGTTCTCGAATATGAAACTATTCTTGTGAGCTGCAGAAATATACATATCTATGTGTATATGTGCATATATATATATATAAAACATCCACACAAGACTTAGGCATAATCTCTCGCACACAATTTTGCATATGCTGTGCAGGCGTATAAATACACACAAACACCCACACAGGGCTGAGGGGGGTAGGGGGGGGGTCTATCCGCTGTGGATAAAAGACATCCCTTATCAGCTTCCTCATAGAGGAGCCGGGAATGAAGGCATTTACTCAAATGAGAGAGGCAGCTTTTGGAGATAAGCCGAGAGAGACGAAGCCCAACTAAGCCTGTGGATTGGACTGGGCCAGCGAAGAGAACAGAGGACAAGAAAAACAGACAGAGAGGGCGAATACGTGGATGGACGGACAGACGGACGGGTGGATGGATGACAACGTGGCGACAAAGCGATGGATCATTTTCAAAGCCGTTTTAGGAACCAGATGTGCGTGCATATAAGAGAGGGGCGTTTGGGTTTTGTCTGACGCGGAAGTGCTTATGCATAGAGCATCTAGAGGATGTGGGTGTGAAAGGCATTGTGTTGACCCCAGTGCATGTGCATGCGCAGGTCTGCACCTTCTGTCGATCTGTGTGCTCAGCACCGGCTCAGTCGGCACAGCGAGCTGGCGCATCTTCACTGCCGCGCCGAGCTGCGAGCCGTGCTAGAATAACCTACTTCAAAGAGAGCCATTGTCACACTCTAATGTGCCGAACGACAGCCAGCGCCACAGAAATCAGCGCGCACCGAGACTGGATATTCCCTCCGAGTCTCTGTGAAATGGGGGGAGGAAGAGGAAAGAGAGTGAAGGGTTTGTTCACAAACAGAGTGCTGTGCCAACATTAATCATGTAAGCTCTCATAAAATCATTAGAGCTGATCATTCGCAGTCAGGCGCGCCACAATGACATAGCGCTGACTGGAGGAAGAAAGAAGGCCAATTTTTAGAAAAAAAAACTACTAGCCAACACACAGACACAGAAACCTGTGTGGAAGATGGCAAAAAGCCAGTTTGTATCATCAGCTTGAGCTATACAGTTATGTTAGCACCTCTGCAGGGCTTCTCTTATCAACACACTTCATTGTTTAAGATATACATATTTATAAACTGTTTAAATGCTTTATTTAGTCTGCTTATTTTAGACCACTAAAGCACCAGTTTCCAACCTTAACCCTCAAAATCTACTATCCTAAAGGTTTTAGATGCACAACACAGCTAAATAAAATGATTGAATTATCTCTTTAGCATCCCATCAAGTTTGGTAACGAGCCATTCATTTGATTCAGGTGTGTTGTGGCAGGGTTGCATCTGAAAGCTGCAGGGCGGCAGATTTTGAAGACTACGGTTGGAGAGACCTGAGCTAAAGACTAATACAAAGGAATAAGAAATGATGCACTAAAAAGGAACTTTTTGTCACATTCTTTGGAAAAAAATATTAAGATATCAATGTGATTACTAAAATAAGCACATTTGAAATTCTAAATGAAAAAATATATTTTTTAGAGTATATTCAAGCAGTTTAATTTTTGTTCCTCAAAGCAAAAATAAAACAAGAAATCAACTCAAGAAAACGATTGAAGTTGTGACCCATAAAATGTATCTGTAGATAAAGTACGGCAGTCTATACAATCTTGACCAAACCCAAAAAATTTATATATCTTTTTTATATTTCACTGTAACAATTTCAAAAAAATTAATTTACGCATCGTGAGAACTGCTTTTCAGAAGGTACTTGCAGTCATCTCAGACTTTTGAATAAAACCGCTTTTCGCAGGTTGTACTATTTACGTCCTAATTAAGTCAAGTTCAGAATTCAACACAGCAGGTTTTAAAGAAAAGTACCAGCTTTATTAAAGCAGTTGAAGTCACAGAAATACAAGTATGAAAAATGACACGATTAAAGTTATAGGGTCAAAATAATTTTTTTTCCTGGGGGAATGAATGAATCTTCCACACACCAGTCAATATGCAGTGACTTTATGCCCCCAGCCAAGGAAGGCAGAAGGCAGAAAGGGGGCTGCCCAGAGTTCCATTTATGCATGAACCACCACTGCTTCTGGCACATATTTGTGTGTATTTGCTCTGATTTATGTGACTAATCGAATATCAATTTGTGTGAGTCTCTGTGTGGAAAATGCTTACAACATAAATATCGGTGATTGCATCTCAGAAGTGTGAACAGAAAACGCAAACCACTTCTTTGGTGCAATTACATTTTGTTAATTGATTAATGTGCAATTATTTGCTGTTTTGCAGCCTTTAGCAGAACTCTCATCACAAGAAATTCTTAAAATAAAAAAAAAAATATTACTTCAAGGTTTATGCGAGTTTAAAAAAGTCTAAAACCGTGTTTGTTAATTTGGTAAACTTGTGTGGATAGGGAGAGTATATTAAACTGCATCTACTCTGCATTTTGCATACGCTACTCCTATGCAATAGTTTAAGATGTTTTTGCTCGTGTGTGCAAGTGCATCTAGAGGAATAATTGGATAATAATTCCCAGTCAGAGTAATTAATCTGAAGAGCAGCAGGCTGTAAAGGGCTCCCGACATGGCATGCAGTACGAGTGTAAATCAGAAGCTCTGTGGATAACAAAGAAAGCGGTTAGGGTTGAATCAGTGTGTCTTCTGTTTACACTTAGCTGCCTTTATACAAGAGCTGTGCTCTATTATGTGCTTTGGACCCCGGGGTATTGCAGATCGGTGGTCTGGGCACCTGAGTCTGAAGGCTGGAGCTGACTGTAAAATCAATGGGCTGTCTTACTTTCACAGCTGCCGAGCCCCATGGTTGGAAAGAATTAGCAGAGTTTTATAGACAATCTGATCTGAGGTGGAGACAGAACTTTGAATCGCAAGGGAGAAAGGAAGGGTTTGTGCTTCATTTATGTTTGCCATCTCTCAGTTTCTCTTCTCTGCTATAACTTTCTCACCTCTCTGGATTAAAAACTGTTTCCCCTTGAATCACTAATTCATGTCTTTATCAGGGCATCAAAGCGGACTTGCTCCGTATTTTAGCAGAAAGCTTCCTTATCTGTTGGAGAATTCACTTGTGCAGAAATGTGCAAAAGCAACTGTGACGTAATGCGATCCCGTTTCCCTTCAAGGTCCCCATCTTTACCCTCGGCACGCGGGAAACGGGAGGCTAAATGGTGAGGTTTTGGTACAGGGAGCAGCGTGGGACATTTTCTCATGTTGTCAGAGCTCCCGCTGGGGCACACATATGCCTACAGCTCTCAGCATCCAGAGGCCATCACTGCAGCAGGCGGGCCAATGAAAACCCACACACTCACTGCAATGAAAGGACTCGAACTGTCACTCGCACACACAAGGGCAATTTCCCCACAGGAGGCCCAAGGCCTGAAAGGGGCACATACTGTTCGAACAAGACATTCAAACACAACATACGGGCCGAAGCAGACACACTTAGCTTACGTCATAGACCCTCCTGTGCTAAAAAGCAGATCAGTTTGCGTATATTTACTAAGAGAAAAAGGAATGTCGGAGAGTTATAAGTCAGATGAAGATGAGACATGATGTGAAAGTCCTCAGCAGAGTGGTGTATGCAGGTTTTATCAATGTTACCATCAGTGTGCAACTGTAGTCTCCTCCACTGAAACAATTTCAACAGCAACAACCCCAAAGCTCCTGTATGTCTTAAACTGAAAACATGAAGAAGAAGAAGAAGAAGAAGAAGAAGAAGAAGAAGAAGAACAAGAAGAAGAACAAGAAGAAGAACAAGAAGAAGAACAAGAACAATGTGAAACAAAGCTCAGCATTTCAGCGGATTATATCAACTAAAGGAAGTGAGTAAAACATGTTTGGTTATAAACCCATGACCTAAAAATGAAAAATTTTCTTTGCATGTTGATGCTTTTTCTGTCCACTTCAACTGTTGCTTATTTGCAATACATATCTGCAAAACACGCTTCTTGAGATTCAACCCCGTACGCCTTACTGACATTTCTTAATTTGGTCTGCTTTCTTTCAATAAATTTTGAATTCAGAAGCAAAAATTCATCTGTCAGTCACATGCCTCAGTAACATCCTTTGACATGAAGGAAAGAAAAAAAAAATCACACAGTTCTAGCTTGACCAAATACTAGAAAATAAATGCTTGAATGCTAATAACACATTTTTTTTATTGAAATCATGTTTTCACTGATATAAACTCAACTATTTGCTGTCAAATGAAATAATAAAGAGCTTGTCCTTGCACTTCAACTTTAAGTGATAGATGGTTTTTAGATGTTTTGATTGATGACGCACTTCCCTTCTTTTATAATTGAGCTATTCAGATTTGGTTTCAGTCATGGACTTTATCATAGAGATAAAAGCTAAGTAGCTAAGCTGTGATATTCTTATTTTTAAATTGGGGGACAAGAAGTTTCCAAGAACATTATTTCACTTGTTGAAAATAAAACCCTCTGATATACTTTAGACTCACACTTGGTGTTTTAGAGAAATTCTACAAGCGATGTCAAATTAATGCATTCCTTTTCTGGCTTCAGTAGTGATATTATTAGTTTACAGATTTAAAAATGGCAATTTTCTGCTTATTTGTAAAGAAGTATTCTATTGCTCTCTATATGTTCTGGACATATTTTCTGGATCTCAGTACACATCAGAAAGTGTAGTGAGTGAGGTCTGGGCAGCAGTTCCATGACGGCATGTTGCAGCTTAATGTAAATCTTATATCCTTCCTCTATGCAACAAAATAAGAAATAAACGTGGAGCAGCATTATTGCTTTACAATTCAATAAGTATTACAGGTTGTGAAGAACAATCATCTTTTAACTCTTTAAGCTACAATCTTGACGGTGAACTTTGAACATTTTTATTTCTTTTCTTTGTGAATGCCTTTCACTTTAGGTTTGTGGATATTGTTGTGTCTGTAAACGTTCCCTCCAAGGATGACTAATCAGTCGTTATTCACAGAGCACCTTTCATTCATACACACTGAAGGCAACACATACAGAAATATTTAGGTACCAGAAGTGATGTTGGTTTGAAGGACTGAAGGAAACCCAGTTGTGCAAATAAAGGTAATGAGGAGATACTACCATAAAACATCTGTCTGCCTGTCATGGCATCCTGAAATAAAACATTTAGGTTGTTTAGGCTAATGGCCATAAAGAACTATAAAGATAACAGGAGACTAATGGGTCACATTAAATGTTCACCAAAAGACTTTTGTTCACTATTTACGAGGGGATCCACACAGGCATTAGTGACTTTCGACTGTTAATGGATGATGTCCAGATTATACATCGATGCTTCAAGAACAGATGTTACAGTAAAAGTAAACAGACTGAAATATTCAGTTTTAACGTTCCTATTTTATTTTCTTCTGAGCAACTATCATTATTCAAAAGCTAATAGACTTGAGCTTATTTTTTGCAATGGCCTTGTACTGATGAACAAAGCTGTGAAAGGACATACATTCTGTTGCAGTCTGTTGATTCAAAGCACAGCTAGTTATGGACAGTGTGGCCCCTACAGCCAACTTTTCACCACAAAGCATGTATACGTATATTTTTACTTTTCAAGGCTTTTAGATGGCTTAACACTCAGTGTGCAATTTCACATTAATTAATTTCCATTCATTATTAGGGATATTTGTAGTAGCTTGATATTTTTACCAACATTGCATGTGCTGCAATGCTGCAAAAAAGAACAATTCTAATAGATTGCAACTAAATGTTGTTTGCCACAAGCTCTCCATGCAGAAAAAAGACAGCCATGTGAGAGAATAACTTCTCTGATAAAGTCTCATCTCATTTTTGCATGTGGGATTGATGAATGTAACAATGAATCAAGAAAAAGAGAACTTGAGCTGTTAGTACATGGATAAAATGTTAGGAATGAACATCACAGCGTTAGCAAATCAACACATTAAGAGCATGTACTTTAAAAGCATCAGTCCAAAAAAAAGGAAGGAAGCGGTTAAATAAGCTCATCTGGAATTGTAGCTCTGACCTAGGATGACCCCTTGATCCAGTGCATGTGGTGGGAGACTGGTAAAAAAAAAATTACTGTTAAACAATGACTCCCACCCCATGCAGGAAGCTGTTGCAGAATTGAAGAGATCCTTAAGTGGCAGGCTACTGCATGATCTTGAGTGTACAAAGTTGTATTATTGCAGTAAAACTTTAAACAAGAAACTCAAGAAGTGTTTAGATTCCTACAGCTATTTGACCTTTATTTAAAAAAAAAAAAATTCTTGTAAATAGCCTGTTTTTATCCACAAATACACATGCACATTTTGTACATCTTATTTAAATGATCAGTGCACATATGCTATTTTTAACAACTATACAGGGCTATTTTTCTTATGCTGCATATTTATACTTATTCTATCTTTAAAAAAAAGTTCTGATATGAACACTATAAGGTTTTATGCAGCTAAACAGTCCGATACACAAAAATGTGATGCATTGTTAAAACTATATAGTTGAGAAAATATAAGTCAGTCTTTTTTTTTTCTTTTAATCACAAAATTACCCGGTAAATCCTCCCAAAGAAAGAGAGAAAGAGAGACGATTACCAACATACTAGAAACCTCTACAAGCAACCTTGGTATATTAACTTAGAGGTGGATTTTGACTTACAGGAAAACAAAAAAAAAAACAAATAAAAGATGTCACTTTTGGAGAAAGATGGTTTTAACGTAATTTTACATTTATCTACTGCTACTGTTGCCTAGAGGCAAAAACAGGCTGGAGCATTAAAGTGAAGACATGCTTCATTCAGACATCAGCAATCAGAACAGGAAGTTAGAATATAAAAAGAGAAAAAAAAGAAAGAAGAAAAGAAATGACAATAACTCCAACTCCAGTACCTTTTACAACATACCTGAATCTGTGAATTTTCTCCTCAACCTGTTATCAGAAGGAATAAAGTATTCATTAGTTTCAGGGTGGAGCATGGACACGTTTAAAATATGCAGGGCAGTTGTTCTCAAAGATTGGAGTTGGAGACCCCTGTTGAGCTAATAGTGAGGATTATTTGCCTTATAAATGGAAGAGAGACAGACAGAGGCGAATCAAGCAGGATCAGAGCTGTCACCCTCATTCCTTCTGCTGCTGAGGTCCACTAACACCTTATTCTCTCATGCTTTGCTACGCGCACACATTTTTTTTTTCAGCACATCCACAGCCAAATATAAGTGTCTAAAGAAAAGCAGTTCTTCTGTTTAGGAGGGTAACGAGTTGATGTATGGACATACGGGTTGAGCGGACCAAAGCTTTCTGTCCAAATGAACTGCCTTTTCATTAAACTCCTCCATATGCCTCCACTTGCCACTTCAAATGCACCGGCAGTGGAAATACTAACTTAAAAGATTTCAAGTAAGACCATTCCAGAAAACTGGACCCAAATCAGCGTCACTAAACAAACAAAGCAACTTTTAAAATCGATTTTGCTTATCTGCTTTTAATCTCTCCTCAGCTCTGCTTTCTGGGCGTATTCAGCCCCCACAGAGAGGTCACAGGCTGTAATCCAAGCTCCTTGTAATTACCCCCATCAGACCAAGGACCCTCTTTAGTGCGGATTTGCCAGTTCGACCTCCCCCCCATCCTAACGTCAGATCCAAAAGATTACAAAAGAAAAAAAAAAGAAAAGGATTCAAATCGGAAGAATGTCACCCACTCTCAAATTGGCAAGCCTGTAATCAGCCCTGTAACCTGCCGTCTGCTTGGAGGGATTGCTGAAGAGTTGAATTCAAGCCTGAAAATATGGTTGTATAGTTTCACAAGCAAGCACACGGGAATCAAACCCTGTCTCTAAACTGTATAACAGTGATGCCACAGCAGCAACAGCACTCCCCTGTGACCCAACTTGTTCGTGAGGTGATACGACAGCAGAGGTTAAATTGGAACAAGGAAAAAGCCTGTGAAGTCTGACAAAGAAGGCAGCCTTCACCGGGGAGGGAAACAATCCCATTTCAAGACAACAGAAGATGCACGAATGCCACGACCCTGAATGTTGCACACACCTTGAAAAAAAAAAAAAAAAGTTTGAAAGAAAAACTAAAGAAATGCTAATGTGCCATCCATTTGCATGAGACATTTGGCCATGCATTGAAGCCATTTTATGAGATCAATGTAATTTAAAGCTTCACACAAGATTCGCCAGATTCAGACATCTGTCGAGTGTGAGCATGTGTGTAGAAAAATCTCTCAGCATTATTTCTTGAAATCTTTTTCATTTTATGCCTTTTCACCTTCAGATTTCTCGCAGATCTAAGTGGAATGAAAGAGCAAAAAGCTTTATTCAGCCATACAAGGGGGAAAGTGCACTTGCATTAAAGAATTGCAATTATTTTTCTTCTCTTTTCGTCTGTTATTTTTTCTTTTTTTCTTTTGCAGAAACTGGAATAAATATGATTGAGGGTTGGACATAAATCAGCCCAGCAGAGCAGGTCCATTAACTCAACCCACACAAATGATAAGTACACCTTCATTTTCTCACATAATCTGAGACAAGATGGAGTTAAGCATGCAAATGAAATGAAGAAATGTTCTGGTATACAAATGTACTGCTCTGGGTTTTTTTTAACCTTGAAAAATTCTAACACAATTCTGAATAGGATGGTTATGCAATATAAGCAAGTCTGAAAATAAAAGCAAATGTTAACGGAAATTACTCAAAATAGAGAGAGCAAAGTGAAAATAAAAAAAAAGTAAACATCTTTGGAAATGTTGAGGATTTTCTTCAAGCGTCCTTGCTCAGTGCCATTTGCAGCTTCTAATATCTACTTTCCTTTTGTACCGTTGGACCTCTCACAAACTTCTTAAAAAAAGGACAAATCCTTAATAACTTTGCTTCAATGTGAAATTTACGAACGGATTTTTCATTGAGAACTGGTCTGATTTCTTCCAAGGATTTAAAACAACTGCAAAAGAGGGGAGAAAAAAACATATCCTACTGCGGTCGTGTGCAGCGTTATTTCCCCTGATACCATAACTTTCAACAATAGATATGTGCAAATAATGTTACTCTCGCGTCAAAAACTAGTTACGGGGCGGACATTTGATTTAAGATGCATATAACGCTTCATAAAACTTGCAAAAAAATTCAGACCGATTGCTATGATCGATGAGCTAAATCACTCATGATTGACCACTCAGTGACTCTCCAGCTTGTAAGATCAATATGCACATTTGCTCTCGTCTTAGCGCCGCCGCCGCCGCCGCCACAGCAGCAGCTGAAAGCGGCGACAAACGCGGCTCTTTCCCACTCATCTGCCGGAGGGATTCTCTGCCTCGGCGCAGCCACAAGGTGCTCAACACTTACCGATCAGCATCGTGCTTCCAGGAGCGTGTCCGGCTGCCTCCTGCTCGGTGTATCACCTTGCGTAAAAGTCGGTGTGAATTTTTTTACGCACTTTTTATCCCCTGGGAGACAGGACACGCACGGCGCGCAGGTGCGACGTGGAGACTTCCTATAGTCGCGCGGGGGGCTCGAAATATGCCAGAGTCGCTTCTTGGCGACTTCTTTCCTCTATTCTTTTTTTCTTTCTTTCTTTTTTTTTTTTTGCTGTATGTATCCTTTCCTGTATGTCTGGTCACCAATCCACTCGAAATATCCCACCAATGCGCGTTCCTCTCAAGTCAAAATCCGCACGCTGGCGCCGCTGCTCCGCTTTGCCTGAAGGAGGCGAGGAATGGGTTTGTTGGAGAGAAGCTGAGCGCATTTGTCTGCTCCTTCTCTCGCTCTCCCTTTGCTCTGACTCTCCTTGTCATCCCTTTCTCTCTGTCCTACCTCTTCCCCCTTCTTCATTTCAGTCAGCTCCTTTACCTTGGCTTCTATGTTATTTGCACTCCTCAAACCTGACCGACTTGGCAATACTGTAGGTTTGAGGTACCCCTATGTTCTTTCAGTTGATATGGGGGGTGGGGGAGGGTAGATGAGTGGTGATAGAAGCATCACCGAGGATTGTTAAATATAAAGAGGGAGAAAACATTATTTTCTGAGATAACATTCCATTTGTGCTCCTAAAAAAAAAAGATGATTTGTCTGCACTTCTCCAGCTGCCTTGTGTGCATGACAGTGTGTAAGTGAGAGTGGTTGCGAGTGATGGTTTTTCACAGCCATCTCTCTTGCCAGCTCGCTACTCCTCAGTGTGTTCTCTTGTTGGTGGGTCTTTTTGGTGAAGCTGACAAAATATCCCAGGGTTTGGAATTGACTCAGCTTTTTAGCTTTTTGGAGCCAGAACCAAACAAATAAGTCCAAAAAGGTTTGTGTGTTTGTCTACAATCCTTATGCCTTGTGGAAGTATTCAGACTCCAATCATATTTTCTCCCCCACAGCCACAAACATCAATTATTGTCTTTACTAGCTGTAAAGTGGTAAAGTGGAAGGGAAAAAAGATGCATTGTTGTCAATATTTTTTTTTAATAAAGGAAATCTGAAAAGTAAGGTTTCCATTTGCATTCAGTCCCCTCTACTCTGATACCCTTAAATGAATTGCAGTGCATTCACCTGCTTGTAATTTAATCCCAGTATAAATTCAGCTATTCTGTTAAGAGAACATTAGCAAATAAACTAATAGTTATAAAAATAAAACAACCCATCATTTGAACATTTGAAGAGTTCAGAGAATCGTCTTCAAATCATTGTGGCACAACTGCAAAAATTTGCTATGGCATATCCTTCCACCAAAGCTAAGAGGCTTGGCAAGCAAGTCAAGCACTAATTTGCCTTTAAGAGAAGACAGACAAGAAGAAAACCACTGTTGAAAGCCGTAATATGTAATAATGACTATTGGGTATTGACTTGGGAGTGTCTGGACGCTGTGTAGAAATACGTGCCACATTTTCATGTTTTCGTTTATGAAGAAGGTTTAAAACCATACATAATTTCCCTTCTATTTCACAATGCCAGTGTGCGGTTGGAGCATGACAGAACATACACATTTTCAAGAGGAATGAATACTTTCACCAGGGATGGTGAGGATCTTTTGCTCTATGCTAAGCTGTCTCGGAGTCGGGCCAAAACCAATCATCTAGGGTGTTATCAGGAACCTAATTACACTATTAAACTGCTCCTTCTTCATCTCAAAATTCCCTTCGTTTCCTCTTTTCTCCGCCTTTGTTAACTCCCTCTCATTTTGCAGACCACTCTCTCCTCAAACTGCACATCCATCTATATTTGTGCCCCCTTAAACTCAACACTCCACATTTTTCCATTTTCCTACATTTGCTGGTTTGGCAAAAAATGCCAGCTGCTGTGCTCATGCCGTCATTGCAGGGGGAGGCTTTCTATTGCATCTGTGTCCAATGTGTTTCACCTGCCTCTGTCTAATTTCACACTTGTCTACTGCTAATCAATGCACAATGCTCGTTCCTAGCCAGTTTGTTATCATGTGCCTCAGTCTGCAGATGCACTACAAAGTGTGAAAGTGAAGCATGGCAGCAGGGACAGGTTGTAATGATCAGACTGCTGATGGAGAGTTCCTTTTAAGCCATGAAATATTGGCTCTGACAGCGTGCTACGTGGGGCGTGAGCCGCCTTTCTCCTCCGATCCAGGTTCCTGTTCGTTGCCGCTCACAGAGGGCAGCAGCGGTCCCAGAAATCTCTCTCCCCGAGGCAGAGCAAGGCATACAGGGGCAGCTGGGCTGTCCCACTGCCTCATGCCAACCGCCGGCCTGCGGGCTGGCATGTCGGAGCCAGGGCTAATTAGAAACATGGGAACGACTCCAGGCCTGACATCGGCGAGCCTCAGCCAAAATGATTTGTTCTAGCCTATTTGTTTGAAGGATAGAAGACGAGCACAGCTGCACGTCAGCGCAAATTTTAAAACTGTTAAATGTAAAGAAAAAGAAGAAAAAAAAAAACAGTTATCGATCTAAATTGTCCTCAAAGAACAAGACTTAAAATCTGAAAGCATCAACTATAGATTTGCTACAAATTCATTTTAAAAGGTGTTTTTTATATGTTACCAACAAAAGAGCTTAAATCCATCTTATTCCTGGTGGCGCTGCTGTAATATTGATTTTGTCAGTTTCTTCCTGTATGATAAGGGTAGCTTCAGTAAAATGGTTTGTTTTGGTACCTTATCACATACACTGAGCTGCATTTTTGAAGAAACTGTTTGGGGCTGCACTTTTAATCAGATGAAGCTGAAAGCTTTAGACATACCTTCACAGGCCAGACTTTATGAGATAACTTAGAAGAGAACACGACTCCTTTCAGGACGTCTACTGTAACTCCATGGAGCATTCAAGTCAAATCGCTCTAGATTATATATTTAAGTAGCACTAAAACAAATTAATGAATAGTATTCATAATGAAATCTGACTAAGGTCCAATTTGGCACTTTCTAAGTAACATTTTAATCACTCCAAGATAAACACCAGACCCGTCTTTATAGTAGATATTTGAAATACTGCAATTTAATAAGATGTAATTGTCAGAACAAGATTTGAGTCTAAATCTTTGCGGAAGAAAATTTTAAATTTGCTATTTGAGGTTAGATTCTTTAATTTTTGACTCTTCTGATTTGTTTCCAACCAGGCCAAGGAATCTAAAAGTAACTGAATAAGATTAAACAGTGTTGTCTGACTTTCTTATTATTTTGAATACAATGCTTTTCCTTAGTAAATGATGTTAGTTTTTTTTTGTATGAACATAAAAATCAACTGTCCTAGCCCTTATTGCTCACACTGAATATCCACAGTGTTCCAATCAAATTTAATTCTGACTTTTTGCGTTCTGCTCTCCATGGTACTGGACAGTGAGTTAATGATTAAAAACAAAACATTCAAAAAGGTGATCCAGGAGATTAGTCTCATAACTTTAACCTGCTGTTATTCAATGCGTTGCTAACATTGCTGATACATGATTTTATATCTTATTGCATTTAAAAAAAAACTATAGATGTGAGTGGTCAAAATAAAAAAGTAAAACCAATTTACAACAATAGAAAAAAAATGGTCAGTTATGTTATATAACGAGTGTTGAATCAGATTTAAAAATGTAACTTTATTAATTTAAAATAATCAAATGCGAGGTTAGCTGTAATGTGTCATTAGGTTAACATTATTCAGCCTTAAAACTCTGCACAGATGCACCCAGCCCTGACAGTACTGCTAGCTAAAAAGAAAACATGTTCATAGATTCACTTCCAAGACATCGACTGTCACCAGGATCTCTGTGTGCAGCTGAACGTTAAACCTCAGTGAATTGTGGACAATTGTTACTCCAAAAAAAAAGGTTTTAAAGGATTGAGGGATCAGAAAGATCTCACCACAGGCAGTTGATGTGGTGTAAAACAGACTCATGAGCTTGTGCAGAATCTGGAAGCAGCTTTGCCGTTACATGTGTCACAACTCCCACCGAGGATAGTAAGGATACTTTCATCTCAGCGGTCTAGTCTGAGCATATCAGCCATGCCCGTGAACAGGACTTTTAAAGTCAAAGTGTTTCCAAAACTGCAGCAAACGACAGAGAAGGAATAACAGCAAGAGATGGTTGAAAATAAATCAAAAGCTATAACGCCAAGCACAGGATCCTGTTAGCTGGTCCGGAAACAAAGATTCTAGCATAATCAGAGTGAATTTCTTTAGGTCGCCATAAACGCTGAAGAATGAAGGGTGTTATGATATTGTCCCATTATAGTATTAAAGATTTAAAGTTGATCCTCCCTCGTGTCTCATACCTGTATTTGGTTTGGAAGAGACAGTTTGTTTATATGTAAAACTTTGATAGGATGTTGTCCAGCAGAATTGACAATGACTCAACTCCCCCCTCACCCCCCCCAAAAAAAACCCTGGAAAGTCAAGCCACTTAAGTTTGTAATTTGAATGTCCCCAACACATTTTCAGGTTTCATCAGTCACCCTTTTTGGGCCTGGTCACCATGGTTACAGGTGTTGTTCTCGTCCGTCGCAAGTTTGTGGAAAAAGGCACAGCTTAGGTCCCACTGCTCTGCTGTAATTCAATAGATAGACTGCTGAGCATGTGAAGACATAGAAATCCTGCTCTTATAAAGAGGTGAGCCAACATCCAATGCAGTAAGGTACAGAACAATTCGTTCACAGGTGGCCTGTGGAGATTTTACATAAGCAAATTTGTGAGTAAACTCAGAGCTGTCAGATTCAATCCCTGCTTCCTTTTTTTTTGTTGAACTGCTGTCTATATACATACTAGAACTTTATTCATATGCTACTTGGGTCTGCACCTTGAATTTATAATTTCAGGGGATGTGGTTAATGACTTTTAAAAATATGAAAGTTGACGAATTCACTTGGTAAATGCAGAAAGCAGCTAAATTTTTCCTACCACTGGCAGATTTAGATACAAGCAATATTTTTGTATGGGAGTATTAAAGTACATTGTATTAAAAGATAACACAATATAAAAATGGCATAGATACAAATGCTTCCATTTTCATTAAAAAATATTCATGCATTTTTAAGCAAGTAATTGGACTTTTTTTCCCCCTCACAGTTCAGCACAGCAAGCATCTTCTAATTCCAGCCCACGTTTGTGTTGTTTCCCATGCATTTTGTTTTAATAGTTAATTTTTCTTGTTAGCTCTAAGATGTTGAGGATAATATCTCTTTGCCATCACCCTAATCTTTTTCTTTCTTCACATATTCTTTATCAAATTCATCTGGCCGGTTTGCAACATAACATTTGAATTTCTTCCCGTGTTGCGGAACCCATGTCTGAATAATTTTAGTCTTAATTGTATGTCCAAGAAAAACTGAACAAAATGCAAGAAAGAATAGCTGAGTGCATAATCAATACATATTAGTGACTAATTTTTATTGATGTAACATTTATTTGTTATTAAATGTCACAGAATGACTCAAGGTGTGTATGCAGTGAATAATAGCTGCTCTGCATTGCAGCTTCAGAAAATGATTTCAGGGCACACACATGACATTTGTAAAGGCTGAAATTGTATATCTTTTGCTGCACTGTCATTGTTTTTACTTGAGTATTATGTATTTGCTTGGAACCAGTTAAGAACAAAACCATCTGCCATAACTAAGTGCAGATGGAAATGCCTGACCAGTAGTTTCTCTTTTATAAATGGAGGACAATGAATATGAAGTTGACACTGGTGGACCATTAATAAGTTGTCTGATTTGCTGTGAGCCAAGTATCTATGGTGATGAGTGAAGGACCCTGGAGAGAAGAGAAGGTCAGGCTGTCACTCTAAAGTTTAATGAATTTGTGTTATCAGTCCACAGTGGGGTTCATTTCTCTACTTTTCTGTGGAATGCTGAACCCAGGTGAAAGCATGCCAAGATTAACGTGTTGTTACTGGACGAAATTATACTTAAAAAGAACAAAGATTAAACCAAGTGTGTTGTAATGCTGTTTTAGACAGAGAAATGGTGAATGAATAAAAATGTTGGAAAAAAGGTTTTCTTTGTAAAATCAGGAATAAGTTCTCTTCTCAATTGTGCATTCCTTAGTATTGCTCTTCTAAACTATACACTATATTAATAGTTTTGCAGAGCACTGAGATCTTTGTAAGAGAGCAGAACTTGTTAGGTCGGAGAAAAATGGGAGAGAGCCGTTCAAGACAAAGCCAGTTTAAGACTTGATGGAGGTGGGACGCATGAAACAGAGATTTCTGCTGTCACCTGAGAGGATGATGCCGAAAGACTGTGTCATGCAGCACTAATACCATGTGACATCTGCTTAGATATGGCTTTTGGGCATCTTTGCATCTTTCCTCTGTTCTCTATGTCCACCCCCTCATCTACACACACACGCACGCACGCACGCACGCACGCACGCACACACTAAGTAGTATTAGTCATTCACAGAAGGTCACAAACTTCTCAGGCTCATCTAACAGACTTCTGACATCCACCTTTTGTGTAACAATACGATGCAGGGATGCATAAATATATAAAAACAATTATATTTTCAAATTTAACAAAATCTTCTGGTTTTGCTTATTATTACTTTTTAAATGTTTCAAATAAAGCAGCAAACTTTACTATCAAACAAAAATAACCAGAGTATGTACAGAAAATAATATACAAATGATAATTTCATTTACTGAGGTAAAAACAAACTATGAAAATCAATCTGGCCTTGTGTAAAAAAGTAACTTCCCTCTAAGCAAAACAACAGAGCGCCATCTTTGATGGAAGCAGCCCACACTAAGCATTAGCAATAACAGTTATTCAGTCCTTTCTAGAATTATGGAAACATTTGGCCCCCTTTTCTTTGTTGAACTGTTTTAATTTAGACACACTGGAGGGTCTTTGAGTATGAAGGACCTGCTTAAGGTCACTGCTGTATAACTCAAGTGCACTTGAAATTAAGGTCACAAACTCATGGCCAGAAATTCTCTTTCAGGATTTTCTGCTTGAGAGCAGTTTTTTTTTTTATTTTTTTATGCTACTATACATCACACTGGTGCATTGAGTGTTGTGCCAGGGAAAGTGCGCAGTTAAAGTTTAAGGTGAAGTTTGCAGGCAATAAATAGTAGAAACAAATGGAATTAAAACATCATTTTAAATATTGCAAACGTGGGTGAAAATTGATTCAAAATAAAAGACAAAGCACAGAGATGTTGACATTTTTTTCCATAGGAAAAGAGTGGCTTCACTCCACTCTTCATGTGATTTTTGTTATTACTTGAGTGCTTTGCATGTATTTAGATGTATCCACGACATTGACAATTACATGATTTTATTGTACTCAGAAAAATAAGCCTGAAATAATAAATAGAACAAACTGAGTTCATATACAACCACTATAAAATCATGTTTTTTTTTCACATGGACTCTATTCTGGGAGTTGGCATGAATCCCTGACAAAATGTGAGTAGAATAATTTAATCTAAGCTTGATAAAGATCAAATTTAACTATAATGAATATATCAAAGAGGTATGAACCAATAAGCTGGAAAGAGATAAACAAGTGTAGTGGTACTGTCTAAGGCTGTATTGTATTATTGACTTGCTGCGTCTTCTAGTGGCCCTCAATGCTCTTTGAAAGGGAAATACCAGCGCTGCCTCTGAGATCAGCTGATGTAAGAAAAACATCTACATCTTTGTGGTTGTTTTACTGATATTAGGAGCAGGGATGCGTCTGAGCAGGTTTGATGTAAAACAGGGTTCTACTGTTACATGAAAAACACAACATGATAATGGAGTTGACCATCTAAATTCTCTAACACTTTGGATTAGCTGTAATAACCATATTTCTGTCCATCTTCCCCACATAACGCATATCTTCACCTTAACTCTTAGATTTCAGAAAGGCTGCCACCATTTACAAATCAAGCTTTTTCCAGGTCAGACAGACGTTGAAAGCTTAAAGGAATAAAACATTGTACCTTTGCGGCAATATGTTCACCCTTTCTTTAATCTGCTAAAAGCCTTGCTCTCTCTCACTTTCTCTGAGCCTTCATCACGCGTACACACCTCTCACTGTGCCTTGGTTCAAAATGCAGTTTCCTGTTAAGGAAGTTCCTACATATCTGTGCTTCCCTTTGAATAATTATAGCTATCTTTGAGTCTTCACTCAGTGATAACATCTTTCCCAAAGAGTTCTGCTTTTAGCACGAGCTAAAAGCAAATATGATGTTCACTGACTGAGAAAACAGTTTTTTTTTTTTTTTGTTTTTGTTTTTTCAGTTTCTCACTGTCATGCCACATATCTAGTTCAGCCAAGTTGGAAATCTGCTAATTCCTGTCAACAGTTTTATTTTTTTGATCAAGAAGAGACATCACTGGCACTCTGAAAATAAGACACATCTTGTTTAAAACTAAGGAAAACATGAGGTATTTTTCCTTAAAACTGTGGACTGTGCATTTTAGGAAAATACCAGACATCTTTGTTAAATAAAACACGGGAACAGAAAGTTATTGTAACTTTGAGCTTTGTAAAATACTTTTCAATGTGTCTAAATATATCTGTAACAGTTTACCAGCGATAGTAAATGCTTACTGATTCCTCAGAAAGCTAATAATAACTTTTATTTTTTTAAAATAGCTATTTTGGAATAAGGCCAGTATACATATGTTTATATTTTAGCCCAGGTCTACTCAAATACATTTTTGACAAATGATGAAAATGTGTTTGAATTTATTTTATTTTATTTTATTTTTTACCAAAACCAGATCACTGGATCACTGGAAAGGCACGAGTCAATGAATGACCGGCTAATTTATGGACAAGAAAAGAGGGAAAGCTCACTCTGTCTATGCAGCTTGGAGCCACCGGCCTCCTCATTAGGGCCAACTCCACCAACCTGCTGCCCATGCTTGGTAGGTAATGACAGGCAGCTCGGCTCAAGAGGCAAACAGTCATCCATCTTTCTTCCTAATGGTTTCTCTAAACTAACAATTTTCTTTTTCTGTTAGCCAGTTCATCCTGCACCACTTTGCATACAAACAGTTCTTCAGTCCCTTCCTTCTTGGTGTTCTTCAGAGTATCTCTTCCTTTACTTCTCTCACACGCTCTCTTTGCTTTCAAAGTGGGACGCTAAGATCCCAAAACTTCAAATTGACAACTCACAGGCTCCCTCATTTCCACTCCTGTCAATCTACTGTTTTTCGTGCCAATTTTTCTCTCCTCTCGCCACCATCTTTCACTAGACTTAAAATCTCTCTTCTGTAAGCGTAACTCTGACAAACAAACAAATGAATGGAAGATCACTGGAAAGGAACACCTTATAACTGGATGGCCGGCTGTCTGACTGACAGGAGGTGTGGGGAGCGGTGAGTGAGTTGACTGTGTGGATCTGCTGTAATTTGGAGATGGGGTGGACAGGTAAGACAGGAGCCAATGTTAGACACTGAACTCCACATGAGCACCTCTGGAGAACTTCTCTGACTGTATCAATTAAAAAGTAGAGACCAGGCTGTTTGTCATTAATGCATCAACACAAGAAAATTAAAACTTTATTGCAATAATGTATTTAGGGTTAGGCTTCCTGTATCCTCCTGGTACACAGGAGGATACAGGAATGATGCAGGGTACAATCTAAACTGGCTGCCATGTTGTTGCTTTGCCCTGTTGACATGGGTTAGAATATAAGGGTAATCTAAAAGTAATGTTGGCATGGAAATGTATTTGTCATTTTAAAGATAATGCCTAATGTTCCTGTTTTGGTGCAATTAAATTTCTCAGGTCAATAGACCAATCAGTAATATCAGAAAAAAAGGTCAAAATATGTCTTAAATTATTACAGTAGGAAAGCTAAAGCTATCCCAAACAAACTGAGGTTTAGTAAAAATAACAGCTCTTCTCACTAAATCAGGAATTAACTGATTGACAGATTTTTTGGGGGAGTCAAATTTTGCAAGCCACTCCAAGACTGAACTACTGCCAGGCTTCCTTTAATTGAACCTCTCTGACAGCAGTAAGTGGGTTAACCATCTAAAATGTAACATGCGCTGAGCTAAAGAATTTTAACAGATAGAAAACAAAGTTATTGACATCTTTCTGGAAAGCGTAAAAACCACATTTCAAAGGTTTGATGTTGTTGCAAACCACAGTTAGAGCCATTATCCATAGAGAAACGGTGCAACAACGGTTAACCTTCCCAGGACTGGCCAACCTGACGAAATTACTTCAAAAGTGCAACAATGACTCATCCAGGAGGTCACAAAAAAACAATGGACAACATCTAGAGCACTGCAGACATCACTTGTCAGAGTTGATCATTCAATAAAAACAAAGAGAACAAAATAGATCACAGAGGCTGGCAAATTTCAAAACCAAACAAAAACTACTTATTGATAATCCCTAAATTTTTTCAAAATACAAAAGCTTACTTTAATCAAAGTACATCTAGATACCCCTCTTCAGCATGTGGTGCAATATTCCAGTTAGCTCTCCCTAAATTTGCTGCTATGAAGACAGACAAGCACTTAAGATTTTAATGTATCGTTTATTTTTCAATGTCACTAAAGGGCCAACATCTGTTTACCACGTAAATGATTTATTTTGGGGCAAATGATCTTTTTACTTTAAGCTCCTCAACAAATTTGTTGATAATGTGATGCTCTTAGAAAAAAGGAAAAAAAAAACAAAAAAACACACGCATACACCAGACAGTGACAAACACTCAAATCATATGAATTATCCGAAAGCCAGAAGACGCCGTCTTCTCAGCATGACGCTGTAGAGGAAGAATCAGCGGCGTGTACAAGTATGTGTGTGTGTGTGTGTGTGTGTGTGCGCATTCGGTCTCATCACAACAGAGGAGAGGACACCCCATTTAGCATCACTGTCACATGGAGTTTTACAGACAGACAAACACCCAAAGAGACAGACTGAAGGTGTGTGTGCATGCTAGAGAGAGGGAGAGAAAGCGACAGACTCATGAGAGGAGAAGATGGGTTTCCTAACATAAATAAATCATCAATGTGTCTCGTCACCTTGGCTGAGTTCACAAGTGGAAGATGAATTGAGGGGCGCAGGAGGAGGAGGTGGTGAAGGAGAATGAAACAGATTGTGAAGAGAGGAGAGCTGCTGGCTGGGGTGAACAAAAGCCAGGTGGGAATCCTGATGTATGCTTTATGGCTCAAGTGGTAAAGGAATGAAAACACAAGAGCATCTGCTTCCAAGATGAAGCAACAACTGCCAAGAATAACCAGACACTTCTGGTTTTAAAAAAGGGAAAAAAAAACAGAAAGAAAAAACCCATGGAAACCATTATACTGTTTATAATAATGGTAAGTGTTTGCCTACTTCAGTCTGCTGCCGTCAGTTAAGTGGATATATTGACTATTTCTATAATTATGGTATAACAAGAGTTTCTATCTAAATAACATATATAAATGTGGCTCTTCTCTTTGCAGATGAGCCACAGCGGCAGCTGTTCAACATTAACTGACCAGATCAGGTATTGTTTTGGGAAATGATAACAGTCATTATGTGAAATTATACTTCAACAGGGCAAGTCATTTGTGGAAAGAATAGAAATAACATGCGTGCTGCTGATTCTGTGTAAGTGAATCATCAGTTGAAAGGAGCATATTAAAAAAATAAAAAATAAATAGAAATGTCAAGTTCAATCAGAATGTCAATTCTGAGAATAAACAGGTGTCAGACCCATACAAGGAAAAAAAAATAGTTCAGAAAATAAAAGGCTGCTCTTCTAAAAGGGCCAGACACAGCATACCACAATACACACCTCTACCACAAAAAACATAGATTTATTACAAACCATGCATAAATTATTACAAGACACTGTGAAGACTACTCATATCTAAGAACAGTTTTTCAGCCAAAAACTAATTTGTTCACATTATATTGCGCCAAGCAACTGCATGTTCCAGCTGAAATCCATGTACTTACATTTTATAAAATATATTCAAAGTATAATTTGAATAAATTTGAGTCAGTTTCTGTCTTAGTTTCTCATAGATCCTTCCATGTTAAGAATTCACAAATGCTTTTATTAGAGACCAATAATGATCTATCTGGGGAAAACAAGGTCTGGGTCATCACTTCAGATTTATTTTGAAGAGGGTAACAGGCAGATTTTAATTAAATCATATTAAAACATTCAGGGTGTCAAATTAACAACCTGCTTGGACTTTAATGACTTCCTTGCTCTTTTATGAAGAGCAAGAGCAAAACTATAAATATGTTCTAAAACATAATACCAATGTGGGGTTTTAAAATCTACACCAAAAGTCCTACGTTTCCTTGTCCCATATCATAATGCTTTGTTGGATATGGGCTAATATTACTACATCATTTATTGCTTCAAGTCATATACTGAAAGATATCAATTTTGAATAACCTGCTCTCTGTGATGAAGCTAAAACTTTCCATTATTCCCTCCCTCGCTCTTTATTTCAGGCCAGTGACTAACCCTGTGAAATATGAATATGATTGGAATGTCACTTTTATTCCTTAATAACTGCCTTGGCAAACTGAACTGCAATTAAAGCAAGTCCATTAAATGGAAGTTCATTTGTATTTCCACTGTATTAAAAAAAAAAAAAATTAACATGGAGTGGTTAGTTGTTGAATTTTTATCGCCAAGTGAAACAGTTTTAGTTATTTCCACATGCATTGCTCAAACAGTTTTAGCGCACGTCTCTGAATATTTTGTGTTTTTGTTTGTTTCTCAGCGAGTAAAGGCACAGTCTGAGTGGCTTAAAATGAAACACAAGTAGTAATAGTTGCTAATTGACTGACTGACATTGAAACATTAAATAAAAGATTATCATCTGACTGCTACAGACAAGCACTGCAAGATGCAATAAATCAGTCTGTTTCTCATTATCATCTGAGGTGCTTAAGGCTACGCATTAGCACATAAGAGCCTTTTTTCTGCCTTCTTGTTTTTGCATGATTGCTCATATTCACACATACTGTTCTGAAGAGGAAGAGGATTTACATAAATGTCTGCAAATGCTGGGAGAAATTTTAGTTAGTACAGTCCCGAGGCAATAAAGAAGGTATATAGATAAGAGCAGAGAAATCAAGGGAAAACAAGCAATGCTTATAATAAGAAACAACACTTGAGTTAAGGGTGGACAAATACAATAAGGAAAAGAGTGTGAAGTGTAGCTATATTTGGGCTAAGCTCGGAACTCACCTTGAAAGAACATGCATCTTCGGGCTCAATAAATAATACAAAGATAAAGTCGGTGAATGCACGTGTGCTTTTTGCATCAGATAAAGAGTCATTGGCAGTGGCAGCATGCTGCTTTGTACTGCGAAGATAAGACTATTCAGACTTGAAAGCAAAAGGTTTTCATGTAATAAAAAATGGCTAGCGGCAATACACACACAAAGCAAAGGTCAAATCATATTAAAGTGAAAGTTACAAAGAACCAATATGAAGTAGGTCAGATTTTACTAGAACAGCAGAGCCACTGAATATTTTCGTTTTCAGATGATGGGAAAACAGGAACAAAGAGACATTTTTTTTTTTGTCTTTTTGAAGAAGCATGTCTGTAAATTCTTGCTTTATTATTTTTGCACATTTTGTCATATGCAGATGTTTTATTGGGATTGTATGCATCAACTTAGAAGCAAAAAAAAATTATGATTTTCAAAATTTTGTATATCTGTGGACGGCGTGCAATGGTATTCAAACATTTTGAAAACCACTTTTCTTTCCACATCATGATTATCCACCACTTTGTTGGTCAATGACATAAAACCAAAACGATACACATAGTTGTATTTATAATTTCGCAAAATGAAAAAAGTTCCAGGAGTATGATTAGTTTTGCACTGGAAGCCACTTCCGTTTCACATATGAACTGCGAATCTCGAAGAGTAAAAAAAGCACAGAAACAAGTTCAGTGGCATCAGAGCATCATATAAACAGTTTTTTTATATATATTTTTTAAAAAAAGAGCATCAAAACGGTGGAACTGCTGCGCTATGAGATGTGGATCCATCCTGAGGGAGCTGTGAGGACTTTATAAGTAGAGGAAAATAATCTAATGTGCTACCCAGTGAGCATGACATAGTGGAAACACTGGGTTTCTGCTCCTCTCTAAAAATATGACAGCGCCTGACGCACCTGATGGAAGGCCTGGAAAATATCTGTGAGAAGGAACAATAAAAGTGAAATTCTACGAGGCTTTGGAAAGTCCCTGTATGTGTTGGTGAATCTCCCGTTGCCATTACACCAAGCTGAAGGTGCGGCCCCACCCAACCGGCAGCCTCCACCAGCCCCGTGACAAGAACTGCAGGAAAGATGAGCCTGCACGGTGAATCAGACCACATCTATAAAAATATATCTCACATATTTTTACTTGCCAATATTTGCGAACTACCTCACAAAAGATCTCAAATTGCCAGACCATGAGGACGTCTTGAGTCCCCATCTCTCTCTAGGTTATCGCAGATAATTTGTGTTGCATTTAGTTTTAGACTCTGTCAAAGTCTTTCAAGAACCGTTTCTTTTGTTGACTTGCATGTATAGTGGATTCTTGGTATTTTGTACCACGGCCGTCTGCAAATAGTTAAAATCAAAAAAATGCTTAAAATTTTCATTTGTGTACACTTACTCAGCTTTTTGCCTTAATTTTTGCCTCTTAAATTTGTTGTTGATTTAAACAGGTTAAATGCCCCATTGCATCAGTGCACATTTCAGTCTCCATTTGTTGCTATTTTCTTTTTCTGTTTTGTTTTTTTTTTCAGAGAAGCTGATACAAAAGGACTGAAAGACAACTAAATGTGACAAGCGAGGCAAGCTGAGATTCTTCACAGTGATAAAATATCACAAAAGTCATGGCATGCACCCAGTGCCACCAAGTAAGTCTTCAAATTTCCCTGCGGTGGGTGCACAGGCATGCAACCACGTCTGTGGTTTCAACCTCTGCTGTTGTGGGCATGCATCGTCTCGTTGCCTTCTTGTTTCTTTGTCTCATCAGACAACCCATCCTCATAATCCACCCTTCCACCCCTGTACGCCAGGTCACATGGGGAGTTCTAGGCGGTTTCATGACCCATCGTTTCCCATGGCTGACTGTCGGGATAGATCAGGATGCCGCGCGAGTCTAATGCTGACGAGCTGAGACAGCTCCATTCTGACTGGGAGGGGTCTAGTGGACCAAGCACAATCTGCATCCACCACCCCTCCTCCACATTACAAACGCACACACAAGTAAACACAGAGACACACATAAAACTACATAGCAACAGTGTGTGGGCGCCACTGTGCAAATCTAATGTGTATGCATGCGTAACTGTGTCACTACAGTGCAAGCATGAGTCATATCAGAAGGCTTAACGGTGGCTGATTTATTTTGTAGAATTTCTGAATCATTATTCCCAAAGAAACATAACCTTAAAACATATTCCAGGTTTAAGACAATTCAAAGCCGGCGAAAGTACAGCGATGCAGGCCAGCTGACCTTCAAGAAAAGAAAAGGGAAAAAAAAAAGAATAGCAGTGATAAAAAGATCCAAAATGTGACTCATAATCCTCGGAGAGAATATAAGGGCCACTGGCAGGAGCAGATTCTGATACGCAGGACGGAAAAGAAACCAAACAGTGCAAGGATGAATGAACATTGACTCTGGACTCTTGCCTGAACCGTTTCGTATTGCCTGAAAGAGTAAAACTGGACTATATTGCACATACACCTGCAAACCATCTGTGTGTCCATGCATAGCAGCAAGCATGCCTATATGCTGACGTAGACCAGGGTGTGTGTGTGTGTGTGTGTGTGTGTAGGTGTGTGTGCGTGTATGTGCGTGTTCTTTGTGAAGTCATCATCAAAAACGTCCGGGAACAGAAACGTGCCTGGGGTGCATGCACCCACAGAGACAGATGTGGTTATACGTACGATAAAATTAAAGGAAGAGATGGAGCCAGAGAGCCGGCCAGCGAGCAGAAACAGTTTGACAGAAACAGGCTAACATTGTGGAGGAGAGGGGAGCACAGTGGCGAATGACAGACAGAAGGGATAAGAGATTGAGTGGGTGACGGGGAGTCAATGTCTTTCTGAGACAATAGACAGATAGACGAGTTCTGTTGAGGGGGAGATGTAGAGAGCATGAACTGCTGCCCTTACAACTCTCCAGTTTTTTTTTTTTTACAACGGAAAGAAAAAGACACTGCTGCTCTCTTCAGTTCACAAAGCCACCAACTCTCTCTTCTAGTGACTGTGGAATATGCTTTGATTCATTATTGATATGTCGCGTCAAAGAGAAAGTACTAAAACAATTACAGCGATGTGTCTGTCTTGAGTTTCTTTTAGTTTTTCCATCTTCTCAGCTTGTCATGCTTTGAGTTTAACATCTCAGGTGTCAGAAAAAAAAATCAGTTGACTTATGCGCATATGAATCATCAAGGGCCAAAACTCTTGTCTTTCAACACACTGGAAACACACATAATTTAGGTTTAATTCTGAGTGAACGTAAAGTAGACATCTAAAACTAAGATATTCCAGACCGCATGCCCAAAGAAAGCTCGCAAAAGGGGACACAGTATTATTCTTCTGGGTATGCTGCCGTTTTTTCTGCTTTTTATAAATATGACAACTTTGTAGCATCGAGTGTGGAAAAGGTATTACTCTGTTGGCATATCAAAACGCCTATCTGTGGACATATGTAATGAAATGTTTGAATGTCAGCTTGCAGTAAAATATTTATACTGGACATTTTTTTTCTCCTTCTATTCCCCAAGCATGAATCTCCATACCAATGCTGCACAGCCACTCATTTTACAAGCCCTGAGAAACACAGCTTAAGCCTTGTGTAAGTTCGAAATATTAAGATTATTTTCATTCATAAACTGAGACAGAAAGTGTTTAGTTTAGATTGTTTGCAGCGCTTTGATACCGATTTAAAACAAACCGTTTCTCATTCATTATATAAAACAATTTTGGGTGTATATGACTTGATTTTTAAGTTCGAAAGCAGTCGCAAATATTAATTTGTCAGCCTCAAAGAACATTTGAACACATCCTTTTTGGGTCACTGATTAAAAAATATATATATATATATTTGACTGCTCTAAATTAAACATTGCTTTTCATGATCTGAATTAAAGTGGAAAAGAGCCTGTACAATATTAGAAATTGGAACGATACATGATGTTCCAGTTCCAACTGCAAATCATTTGTGAAAAATCTGGGCTTATTGCATGGTTTTCAGTTCAATTATTTCATCATTACTCTAAGAAAAATCTCTTATCCTTAGAGTCTGATTACTCAAAGACGATAATTTATTTTATCGCTGGAATAATCAGCAGCTCAGACAATCACTTCCAAGTGTGTTTTCACATTAATGGAAGGGCATTAGATCTATAAACCACAGTGTTGACACATTAGCTGCTGAACTACAAGTAGGACTGAATTAAAAATGTTTGCAGTGGATGTTGTGTTGGTGGAGCTTTGTGAGGTGGGCAGATATTTGTAGATATGATCAGCTTCGTCTAATCATGAGAATGGACGCAAGGTTATTAAGTATTTTTAAGGCAGAGTGACATTTTATATCACAATCAAGCAACTAGGTTGGCTTCAATTGTTATAAAAATGCTACACATATCAAATATAACTTAAGAACTCTGACTATGCAATTTGACACCTTAAAATTTAGCATGTGTCTCTTTAAGAAGCTCCCACTCTTTCCAACATTCTGCCTTCAGCATTACGCCATTTACAACTGTTCTTATGAGCTGAGACTGAGAAGTCTTATGGACTGAGAAGTGGTTTGTATGATAAACTCAGCAAATGCACTTCCATCAGGTGTTTGCTAATTATAGCTAAGGACTGCATGCAAATGCAAGATGGAGAAATAAGCGGCCAATTGTGTGAGCGTGCGTTTAGACAATGCCGAATAGCTGCCATTCATTCATTCATGTCTGAATGAATCAAAGTAACACTCCAGGTGTGTTTTTGATGAGGGAATAACAACATAAAATAAATCTAAAAAAAAAAGCTGATTTCACTTAATACTCACCTTTAACCATAGTTTTTAAAGAACGAAGTTGGTTTAAGGTTGTTATGCGAGTAGCTGGGAATGATTTCTGTCTGGGAAAAACCCGCCCCTGCATGCAGCAACCACTCAATCCATCCTGTTTTTATTTGATTTATTTATCTACTTTGTCTTCTTTGAGTGCATTTGCTTATTTACTTTGTTTGATCATGCTTTTTTATTTTTGATCAGTCCGTTTTTGAACTTTGCGAAGCACTTTCTGACATACTGCATAAGTGCTCTATAAATACAGTTCGGCTGGTGGATGATATTATGCAACTTATGCCTAGCCAAAAGAGCATCAACAAAGAGATGATTTTCTAAATAAAATAAAAAAAAAGAATGCAATTAACATTCAGTCCAAAAAATATGAGATTTTTTTTTAAGAGATAAACAGGATTATGTCTTGCTGCTGCTGCAGCTGCAGCTTTCACCCTCTCTGACTACTTTGGTGGAAGTGTGCATGTGTTTCTGCTAGAGTGATAAGCTGTTTAATTTCTAATTTTGTATTAAGAGGGCATAGCCATCTTTGTTATGCACCGTTATCATAATTGGTTCAGCTGATTGCACTGATATGTGCTCCAGCTCCAATGATGTCACCGTCACTTACAGGTGCAATATAAAACCTTGAATCTTTAGCAGACGGCATTAAAGCAGGTTTTAATCAAATAAAAAAAATACTTTGACTCTGATCTTTTATCTTGCTTTGCTAAAAACCTTCAATTAAGTAACTTTATTACCTTGAGAGAGGAAAAAGCTGAAAGACTTACACATGCTTTGCAAGCTTAGAGTACAAAGCCAACTGCTGCAACAAACAACACATATATTTAAATATCATTTAAACATATGTGCACAATTGGCCACATGATCGTTTAAATTTATTATACGCACTGATGAAAAGTTTTTATTTTGACCTACAGTCAGATGATGGATGGCTGGTAATACACTATTAATGTATTGCTTTAAAGATGATACTTAAAAAAAAAACTGCACAAATTTGATGGCATCTCTGAAAAGCTGAAAGTTGAAATGTGTTATGTTTATTTCTATGTCTGAGGAGTAACTCCCATTACCATTCATGCTGTGTAACAGTATTTCTCCAAAAGGGATATTTAGTTTGAGAGAGTGGCCATTCAGTAGTCACGCTGCCATAATATGACGCTGTTTGCCAATCTTCAGTGACATTAACAAGTTTAAAAGTGTCTTTAATTTTGGGTCTCCTATAAATCCATCCGTCCATTTCCACAAATCCCAGATCAGAATAGGTCCAAGAGGGAAACCAAGACATTATTCTCTCCAAGCCCCCTCTCACTACATTCCTGTGGACCCTGAGGCGGTCTGTCTGTTCTGGTCTTGTCGCTCCAGAGAGTTCTGGGTCTGTCCTGGGTTCTCCTCCCACTGGGACATATCCAGAAATTCAGGAAGGGGAAGCCAATAACCTGACAGCGTGACATGTCTCTTAACTCTTCGTCTTCAATTTTAGTCTCTATTACCAACATGCCTACATATATTTTCTCAGATAGGAGTGCAGCAGATAGAATCTTGCTTAAGATCCCAAGACAACTGTTTATTTATTTTTTAGGGGTTGACTTCAAAATGCTTTTGAACTCTGTGTGTATGCACCTTGCATCTAAAACTAGGGACTGTTTTATCACGCTGAAAATTGTGCAAACAGGGCATAGAAACACTGAGTCTTTGGTATAAAAAATGCAAATGATTAGTGACGTACATGAAAAGTGAAAGTCAAGAAGAGGTTAAAGCTGCATTAGATGTTTCAGCTTCCCCAATCTGATGAATCAATTCTGCTTCATGTAGAATGTGGGAGATGAAGGCAGAGTGACCTGTGGACTCTTCTGAAGAACGTGTGATTTTTAGACCAACTGCAGACTGACACAACGACTAGAGCTGGCACATTGTTCAGGGGATCAATCGCCACTTTGCAGCATGACATCTGTCAGCCATTTCAAAGGTAGCTCTTGACTGAATAGGGAGTGGGGGAACTGTTTTTTTTTTTTTTCTGAGGAAAAAAAAAAGTTATGTGAAAAAGTATTGCTTCCTCTTGGCGTGTCTTTTGTTTGTACTTTTCGTCACATTTAAATGTTTCAAATCATAAAGCAAATTAAAAAAAAAAAACATCCAACAAAAGCTAGCAGAATAAACAAAAAAAATAAATATTTTAAGCAATTAATGTATTTTTGTGTGAGAAAGAACCGTCACACACTCCCCTTGTTAAATTACCAATTAGTTGTGATTAACCAAGTTTTTCTGGAAGCTGTGTTCAATTCCACAATTTGCGTAATTCGCGTAAATTTCCACAATTTTATTTCCCTGTCTGAAATCTTGAAGTAGGCACAAAGAGCCAGCAATTCACCTCTGACTGGCTCAACATCAAAACAAATGGAAGGTCTTGGTGCAGGCTAATCAAAGTCTGGCCCTAAATCTAATTAAGCACCTGGCATTCACTTTTTATGCTTGAAAACCTTCCCGACTGAATTAAAACAGTTCTTCAATGATGCTTCACTCAAAATTATTCCACACCCATTTAAGAGTCTCAGATGAAGTTACATTTTAGCCATGAGTTATTCACGAAGCTAATATTTACATTTACATTTCTTGACTTGAAAAACAGAGAAATCTTTAACATCACAGAAATCAAGGCCTTCTATACCTGCTGGCCAGCTTTTTGCTAATTTGAGATGATGAGCTCCAAGTCTTTTAGATTGGAATGTCTCTTTGACATAACCTTTCAAAGTTTCTCAATTAGATTCAGATCTAGTCACTTGAAAATGTTAATATTACTCCAGAAATTGCAGTTGTAGCCATTAATGGCGCCACAACCAGATGTTACATTTAGAGGGATACTACATATTCACGTAAAGCCAGTTTTTTTCTTAATACATGCAGTGAACCGTGCTTAACTGTAACTCAGATTATCTTTGTCTGAAATTCTATGTCAAGTGGAACGTCATAATATTAAGTGTGACTAAAATGCAAAACCAAAATAAATCTATGCATGCAGTGTTTTCACAGTGTCTTATCTTCAGAATCTACTTTCTCTGGGCTGGGAAAAATTGTGTGCACGGAAGAAACATCGGCTGTGATGAGGTGTATGCTGCATTACTTTCTGAAACTGATTCAATCTGCTTTGCCTCTTAAAGTTTGGATTTCACGCTCTATACTCAAAGAAAGAGACCTTCAGGTGAGTCAACAAATTTATTTACCTGTGTGCTGAGCTCCTCTCTCACTGTCACCACTCTGTTCTGACTTCAGGAGGTAAAGTTCAGATTTCTTTTCAGTCTTTCTGTTTGACACTGAAACACACAGAAACATGGGGAATGAAAACATAGTAAATCTACTCTCACACAGACATGAAAATGTCTTTTTTCACTTAAAATGAAAAAAAAAAGGTAATTCCTGCATCAAGTGTTTCTGAAAGTGTTAGCTGGTGCAAAGCTTTGCAGGAATTTTACAAGAGCATGGTCGCTTTAACGGATATTTTCTCAGTGAGGGAATACGTGGGAAGCAGTAACTGGGATGTGTGCAGAAGGGGTTGCAAAGTCCAGAGAAATGTATACAATGTGTTTTGGACTCATGCTTATATGTCATGTATAACTTAATCAATGTCCTATTATAGATAATTTTGTGATTTATTCTTTGTCGCCAGATTTTCTACCAGCATTTTCAGGGTTCTTTATGGCAGACTGTAACAATAATATGACCTCTCACCTCTTGGAGGGAGTTGTACATTTGGTTGGATGCTGGGAAGATGTTCTTCTTTGTTTTTCTATAGAATAATAGGAAAGATGCATTTGTTCCCAGACTCTTTCTTTGCAGTGTAAGAGAGCTGACTCTTAAGCTAAATCTACACACACACACACACACACACACACAAACGCACACAGACATTCAGATGTATGTAGAGCTAGGTTGTCGGCTAATCCAGGCTAGTTTCAGCAGGACCATAGGGGGCTTGTCTAATCCTGTTATCGGGCCCAACAGATGTTGACAGAACAATAAACTGGGGACCAATATGGCACTGCAGCTCCAAGAAGATCATGAGCCAAACTCATCAGAGCAGCAGCAGGATCGCTGGCTGGCCAGAGTGAGCTGGACCCGGTGACCGTTGCACACACTGCATCTCTCTGGCTGGGCTCTGCAGTCTGCAGTGAAATGACGCATGGATTTCTTTTTTACTGGTATGCAAAAAAATTATATATATATATATATATATATATATATATATATATACTTTTTTTTTTTTTTTGCATCTATTTGAAGACTCCAGATCTATCTGTGGAGAAACATGCTGGATTTAGAAACGCTACCAGCCTTATGGAAATCTAACTTTACAGGAACTAAAGGCAACGACTTGTTTGTTAATGCTAAACACAATGATTACTAATATTTGAGACAGTTTAAAATGTGTAATAATAGTGTCTTTGTTTAAATAAAAGTGAAGAGTTGGGTAACACTGACTACCCTTTCTCATATGGTGCGATATTATTTCATGATTAACTATTAAATAGGACTGAAAGGTTAATTAAAGTTGGTCTATTACAAATTTAATAAATTTTTTATCAAATAAATAAATAAAAAAATTGTACAAATAGATCTTGAGGTCTTAATCTGAATTATAGCCAGTCAACCAATCTTAAAGTATTCCCTTCACTTGAATTCTGGTGAATAAGCAATATTGTAGAGGTTGTTGTGGTTATTGCTTTTTAGGTTTGGTGTTTGTAGGAATCCCACTTTCAAGTCATCTAACTCACATGCGGTTTATGCAACATAAATAATCCAGGACAGAATTAGTAAAAATGGTTGTTAAAGTGAATCGACAACTGCAAGCTCCACAGGGTGCCACCTGCAAACAAGCTAAACACCCACAGATACCATGATGACTCAACCATTATGTATTTTCTTTTTCTTTTACGAAACAGAGAATGATGCGAGGAGAAAAAAAAATCCCTGAGCTGATTGGTAAAATTAAACAGACGCATAGAGCAGAGAATTAAAACAAGTTCTGAGATTGACATTTCCCAGACCCAGTAAGTAAGTGACACGTGTGATCATTATGTGATCACACGTCTGTAAGTGAGCCATCCATGAGCGGCGAAGTAACAGTGGCGTTTCCAGTGATGATGGGGAATTGTTCCTCTCCCTTTCCCCGACTTTCTGGTTTGTGTCCCAGTTTAACTAAATCCCATTAAAAAGGCTTTCATCTCAGTGCACTTCATTACAGGCATAAACGCCACGGCTCACCCCAGAGAGAGGCACGGATTAGATGAGACGAGCTCATCTGAAATGTTACGCTCTTGAACCCCGGCTGTTTTTTTTTTTTTTTTTTTTTTAAATAAAGACGCTCATTTTAAATTCTCAATATTGGATTATCTAAACGGACCCTCCAGCGCAAGAAGGTGTCATTGAGGTCAGGCTTGTTGTGGTAACGTACAGGTTTGTGCCTCTCTGTGCCCTTGAACAGAGGTAAAGATACTGAGTGGATTTTCACTGCAGAGGTTGCTCTGCATTTACTGCAAGAATTAAACCAACATCCTCAGAAATCTTTCAACATGTTCTGGGAAGAAACAGGACAGCAGAGAGAGGGAGAGAGAAGGGAGAAAGTAAATCTGGGTTCTCAAGGCTAAATTAGGGGGTGGTGGGGGATAAGGACTGCAGGGAGGGAGCGCGGTATTGTCTGTGAATGATTGGATGCGATGGGTCAGAGGCTTTCACACACATTTATGAATGCTTATTTTAGGCAGAGCCCAAGCTGAGCTAATCTTTACTGCTTGCCTGAATAAGGGTGCTGATTAAAAGCTAATTATATGCTGCAGATTTGGCCCCTGGTGAAGACTCTGCTGAGTGCATGCCTGTGGGCCTCAGCTGAAGATACGCAGGCGTGTGTGTTTAAAAAGTCAGAACAGAACAAGACATCACCAGGCTTGATTTGAGGATTTGTAGCAGTGGAACAGAACTGAGTTCAACTTCTTTTACGATTAAAACAATAATATTAAATGTTTTCTTTTTTTCTGGCAACAAAAAAAAAAAATGTGTTTGTGTGCTTGACACAAATACCAGACAAAAGTCTTTTTTTTTTTTTCTTTTTGTTTTACCTCTGAATATTTTTGTCTCATACGTGTGTTTCTTCTACAGTATTTACAATGTGGAGCATAGATGTGAAGATGAACCAACTTACTAAATCAGTGTGCGTATAACCGTCATTCGATGCAGGTTTTTAGATTAATCAGTTTTCAAATGTTTATTATATCAGTAAAATTTGATCCGTTCAGGTGAGAGATGAAAGGTACATTTGCAAGTAAGTGCAGGGCCTCTTTCTGTGTTGCCAATTTAGGCGTGGAGCTGTTTTTTCACCAAATGTTACCAATGAGTAACAGAGAATTTTTTCCCCAATGAATGTCTTTAGGTTTACATTTAGGTCAGCTTAACTGACCCAATCTGTCTTATAGGTCAGTTAGGATGACCAAAGTTATTGATGTTTACAATGCCCAGTATAATCAGAGAGGTTTTTTTAAAGACCCTATTTTTTATTTTTTTTTTATGGAAAACAAAAGTTGCCACAGATATGGAAATGGACAAAGAATAGACAAACATTACTGATGAGAGAGCAAGACAGCAAGCGTAGGACAGCTCTGGATGACAACATGACAAGATAATGGAAGAGATAAAGCCGGAAATAACACTAAGACTGACTAGAAGCAAAGAAGAGAATTTGCTCCCAGAATATTTCTGTCAGGCCATATGAAGGGTTCTAGCTGTACACATACGTGCTACAATAACAAAACTATGCTGACTAAGCAGCCGAGACACCAGCCACCACTGTAGCCCAGATTGATTTATTGTATCAGTTGTTGCAACTAAGATGTAATTGAGCCAAGAAACACATTTTCTGTGTTGTCTTTATTTTTTTTTTGGACTTCATTATAATTATAATTATAAGTAGTAAGTGATGCATGCTTATGTCTACAAACAGCATGTGTTCTCTCGGAGGAGCCATCACAGTGGTGATCCTTATAGTATTGTCCTAAACTATTAAATATCTACAAGTATATTTTCTAGATTAAGTTGATTAAGCACATCTACATATTACAGTTCTGCTTCACATTTTAGAATTCGGAGCTTATTGTGGTCTAAAATTGACAATTAAAACTAAAACTTCAGGGATTTGTGAAGATTAAAATGCCTAAAATTACTCGTAGGTAATAATTACCACGCTTTACTGCTTGCTACCAATGCTTGGAGGTTTGTTGGAGATACTGCTGAACAAAGATTAGCAAGAAGACCTGAGAGAAAACAGGTCAGCTGTACAGTTTTGGAGAAATTCAAAGGGTAAAGCATCAAGCAAGATCTGAGGCTCTGAAGATCTGACAGAGCGCTATATGCATGTATTTCCCCCTAAGGCCTTTTTTTTTGGAAAGATCCAAAATGAACTGCAGCTCTAGGTGCAATGCGATGTGGCGCTATCGACCCCAAAAAGTTCTAAAACCCATGATCCGTTAAGCTTTAGAAAGCATCACTTTATGTTGGTCCACATAAAATACCAATTAAATGCACCGAAGTTTGTAGTGGTAAAGCCACTAAATGTAAGAAGGGGTACAAATACCTTTGGGTGGCACAGTATATGCCACTGCATCAGCAACGTGTCTAAGTGAATTCTCCCAGAGCCTTGCTTCTAGCGACCATTGCACGATTTCATCACTCAGACAGGATGGGGTTAATATCTCCTAAAGATGCAGCAGCTGAGAGAAAATAGACTAAATCCTTCACTGCCTGTTAGCATCTTGTCCTTGACATCATTACTCCTCCAGCTTGTCAACGTTCTGCTCCTGTGACCCTCCCACAGGAACCAACGTGGGTTCAACACTACAGCAATACACGCAGAGAAAACAAAGTGTCTCTGCGCTACCCAAAGGGTATTTTATGTCTATTTTTGTCTCAGGAAGTGATAAAGTCACTTTGTTCAGCTGTTTGTTTTCTTGAAGAGACTGTTAGGAGGAATCCCAACAAAGCAGCAAATAAAACACATTAGCTTTTTATCGGCTACTTTACGAGCCGAGAAATAAACTTGTAAAGAGAAAAGTAAGGAAGTAGTTTACTGGAGTGTTTTAAGTATCCTTGTTGGCAAATATTGAGCCGCAGCTGGTTTTTTTTTTTTGTTGTTTTTTTTTGTGTGAGCAGGCTACAAAAAAGTTTGATCTCATATCTTTGATCCTATTGCATGATACAAAGTCAGTTTAAAATCACTTTCTACTTTACCAAGATGGAACAGCGTGACAATGCAGCTCAGGAGTCCTGTCAACAACACGGAGGACACCTCTACAGGCTCACCTTCGTGCCAAGGACGACATCATTCACAGGATGATTTCACCAGGTCTGTGTCTGTCTCTCTCCGTGTCTGGGTGTTTCCGTGTGTGCAGAAAAGCCAGCAGAGGATCTGAGAGCTAGCTGATGACTGGAGGCATCCTGACAACTCCAACCTTCCCTCTCTAACTATTATTTCTCCCCTTTCCTTTTCTCCTACCCCCCACCTCTCTTGCCTGTCTTTATTATTAGTGGCAGCTAAAGGCAGTAGACCGGAAAATTCCCATTGAGAAACAGAACACACATCTGCATATTACAGCCCCGCTTCACGTCAGCTATGAGTGAATAAATTAATACATGAATAACAATGAAAATCATCCATGAGTTTCCTCCCCCAATCTTTAAATGGAATTGTGTGTGCGCATGTGTGTAGGAAGCAGAGGAATGTAAAAACCAAAGGGTGTTGTATATAGTCTGATTTGCATAAAATCTATAGAATTAGCGCAAGTCAAACAGTGCAAGTGTTATGAATAGTTTTTTATTTTTATTTTATTCTTTAATGATTCAGTCTCTCAACTTAAACATTGGAAACTTTAATCTCAAGACTCACAAAATTTAGTTAATTTGGAGACAAACATTTAATTCAAAGTTAAACCTTTCCATTTTTAAATTTTATCAGCAGTGCTGTGAAAATGTCACAAACGTCTATTAATCTGAAAAGGCTTACGAAGTCATTTCCAAGGCTTTCGAACTCCACTGAAACACTTTGAGTTGTTTATCACTTGATGAAACAGTGATGAGCCTTTACTGGTACGACCAACGTGCCAAAAACTTTCCAGCAGCACACTGTGGTCTCAAACAGTCACACAATAAGGTAAAATTAATGTAAAAGCACTCTAGGCAACACTTGGCTCAGTTATGATTCAACAATAAGAGACACAAATATGGTACCCACTGAAGAGTTTCAGGCAAAAACCAGTGATGACCAAAAAAGAAGATAAAGGATTGTCTCACATTTTTCAAACTACTTTATGACTTGGAAGTATTTTTGTAAAGACCCCTACGTACAAACGAGCAAAACCTAGAACTTTGTGGAAGGTTTGGATATCATTGGTGCTAGAATTTCAAAAGAAAGCATGGTGGTGGTAGTGCAATGCTATAGGTCCAGTGTCCTGAATAAAATAGCTCTTCAGCATGCAGTTTATTAGGTTCTGCTAATAAACTCATTATTTGATTGCAAAACTCAAATAAATCTGTAAGGGAGTGGATATTTTTTTCACAGCACTGTACATTTGCATTTTATGCTGCATCATATAAGAATAAGATAAAAAAAAAGAAAATAGCACAAATGAATACAATTAATACATGCAACACCCACACAGCACAAAACTGGAACATTAGAATATATGCTAAGCAAAAGCCAACATGTCACCTACCCCTGTGAGATGTCTGCTTCTGGCTTTGTTAGCATACTCCACATGCACCACCACACTCATCCTCATCTCATTCAGCCAAGAGTACATCTGTTTACCAACGCTTGTCGACTTTAGTTACGTGTACAACACAGCACGGGTCTCTGGAGGTCCAACCGAGCTGCACACAAGAAACGCTCCAACTGTTTGCAGCCCATTCTGCTCACTGGCTGTTACACAATAGCTCTGGTGAGGTCAGTTTAAACTTTGAGAGGATGCTCCTCTTGATGCCCACAAAGACACTCTTTGACTCTGCAGCGATAGCTCATCGCTTGTGTTGAAAAGAATGCAAAGGATGGAGGATACGTGTGAACTTTGGGAACTACGTGGTATGGCAAACCTTTTTAACAACATCCATCATGTGTGTATTATCAGACTGCTCCAGCATGCAAGGCAAGAGACAGCGTTTGTCTCCGTCTGCCCCTCAACATGTGACACCACCCACTCTCTCTGTTCAGACTGGTCTCTAAGAGCCTTCACCAATCTTTAACCCTTCTCTGTGTTGCTCATGCATCTCTCCCCATCCACTTTATCCTCCTCTATCTCCCTTCTATTCTACCTCTTCTCCCTCTCTTGGTTCCATTTCTGCCCTTAGATGCGGTTGGTAATAAGTCACTCTGCTGTAATTTAGACCTTCCAAAGGCCTGTAATGATGGGGATCAGAGAAAGGCTAAGGTGGAGGTGAGATGAGAGGGGTTGCAGGGCCTTTTCTCTGGTTGGAAAGAAAGCCTTTTATGAGGCTTTATGGAGGCAGTCGCTGGGTGAAAAGGATAAAACTTTGCAAAATGGAAGGGGCTTTAGGGCTAAAAAAAAGATAAACTCACCAGCTGTAGTAGACTTTATTACATCAAAGACATTTTAAAATCAATATTTCAAATACCAAAAAAGAATAAAATATTGGATAGATTATTGTAATATGAAAATAACTGCGTTGATTTCACCAGAACTTAGCTGACTAGTACAAAGCATCATCTCTTGAACTTGCTGTGATTCACCTTCCGAGGACTATTTTGGAAGGAGAAATGAGGTAGCTTATTATACCATCTGACTCACTATGAGATCACTGAAGTCTCATTCTTCTCTTCAGTCAAATCAGGCAAGATGTCAATTTTTCTTTTTAAACCTTGGACCACATTCATTTCAAGCGTTAGTCTGACATATAAAGATTTGCAGTAGTTATTTAAACAAACTTAATTCGTCATGCCATCTTGCGCTAGAGAGTCATTTTCAATACATCAGTTCAGAAATGGAGCAATTAGTTTTGCAGGATGACAAGTGTTGGGCCTACAGCTGTCAGATATTTCAATATACACTTAAGTAATCTGGGACAGATGTGGCCATCTGTCTTTGGCTTTTGATTTTCCTTCACTTGCTGTTTACTTTATTATGTGGTTCTTAACCTAATTCAAGCACTGTTTGTGCAGAATGGATTTTAATCAGGTTACAATGGCCATTGTAGTGTTCGTGTGTAAGGATTTGATGAACACCCCACCCCTATTTACATGGTGGACACAATCACTGCCCAAGTTAAATTGTCGTGATGTTGAGTCAGAGCACCCTAAAGCAAAGAGAAGACAGGAGGACGGGTGGTAAACAGTTTGAACTAAAAATTAGGAAAATCTGAAGCTTACAAAAAAAAAAAGAATCCAGGGAAAAGTCAAAACAAATCACAGGATGACCACCGCAGGCTGGTGGAGGACCTGAGCAACAGGTGACCAACTAATGGCAAGGAGGTAATTACTGAATGAGGAGCAGGTGGTTGATTAGTAACAGCTCTGAGGGAAGGCAAGTAACTCAATGTCAAGTAGGACAATGGGAAGTTGTTTGTCAGCTGCCAGTAACTTGCACAAAAGAAGAAAATTAGAGAAAATGGCTGATAGAATACACTGGGAAATGGGTAAGCAAGAAAACAGAGGCCATAAAAATATACCAAACCACGAGCCACCATAAGAAATTTATATTACAAACCCCCAAATAAAGCAAAACACAAAACCAAAGTATGACACACACAAGAAGCACAATAAGAACATCTAAAAGGATTAGAGTTTCAGTCTCCTTGGCTCATAATTGCAAAACTTGTCCAAGTTTGTCAAAACTGCAAAGACATCTTCAGATCATCCTACACAGATATTCTAATTTTGCAGGGCTCAGGTTTTATTCTAGTGAAGATATCACTTGATTCATTTGAATTTAGGCTTGAGCATCTTGTGATGCTGAAACATGAAATAAATCATTAAAGTTATTTGAAATAGTTCAAAATTCTGTTCAAATTCACACCAGCAATTGCAGAACATGGTGCCGCCACCACCATGTTTAACTCTGGGTATTTATTTATTTATTTTTTTTGGGAAAATACAGGAAATTGTTATTAAATGTAGACAATCACCATTATTTTCCAGAAATATCTGCAGCTCCTTCAGTGTTGCTAGTCTCTCAGCAATCCCCTGTTTTGTCATTTAATCAGTTTGCTAAAAAGCACAACATTTTGTTTTCCCAACGTGCCACTGAGTTTGTATTTTGGTATGTATTAACATGATAACATCACAAAGTTGCTGTAGGTTTGTTGATGTGAATTTATCCTCAGAAAGGTGCTCTATTCGTCCGAAGGATGATCAGCAGTGATACCTACTCAGGTCGGCTGCAGTGTCTAAACCAACCAGCAACCTAAACTATTGATAAAAAGCAAGGTAGAGCCACGTCTTAATGTTGTTTTCACCCTAGCTTTTAAATGCAGCAGCTCAATTTTAGATTGAGCAGAGCAACAATGTTTTTCCCTTCTGTTTTAGTACAACTTTGTCGAACCGAACGTCTGTTTTACTTAATCTAGGCATATACTATACGGTATTTTCAGTAGTTTTATTCAGCTTCAGCTTAACGTGTAAGCTCAAACATTCACAACCCACGAATCATGTTCTCACACGGTACAACTTATGCTCTGATACGACCTGACTGCTCACACTGCATGTGGGAACACGACACGTCAGACTCTTGAATCCAAGACTACAAACAAGAGGAAGAAGGAAAAAGCTGGAAGTGAGCAGATGGTCACTCTCGAATGAGACAATGCTCAGTAAAAACAAACACGCTTCTTTGACAATCCTTGCTGTTCTGTGTAGACAAAAGTGCAGAAAAGCTCCTTTTTCACTCCTGCTCTTATGTTGGCACACCCACAGAGTGTGAGATTCAGGTAAATTTGCCTCATGGTGATACTCCAACAGTGTCATATACCCTCATGAGTGGCGACCAGAATTTCAAACAGGTTTGATTTTCAAGCGACCATATGCTTGCTGATTGGGAGCTGGTTTTAAGGTGTTAATCGCTTCTCATTACCCATTGTTTGCTCCACGGTGCACAACACACAATAAAGCCGACATTTAGCCCCATCCGAAAAACTGTCATAAGTTGAAAATTCACTCAAAATGGGACAAAAATGGCAGGGTCTACAAACTGAGTGTGGTTTCCTTTATCTGACTTAAGGTTTAATGTGTCGTGGATTCAGAGAATGTTTTGTCTTAATTAGCAGTTGCTTGGGCTACGATTACTTTTCCATCATCTTAAACCAGTCTGCTCAGGCAAACATACTGCTGCTCGCTTGCTGTTTTCTCTTTTTTTGGATTATTCTTGGTAAACCCAAGAGACGATTGTGTGTAAAAATCCAATCAGCAGTTCCTAAAATATTTAAGTAAACCCATCTGTCATCAACAGCAAAAATACATTCAAAGTCACTTTGATCACTTTTGCCGCTATCCTGATGCTCAAGGGAAACTTCTTAAAAAACATCTTCACCGTGAATAGATGTCCAAATGCACTGAGTTGTTGCTGGTGTAAATGACTGCATATCCACACACTTCCTGCAAACCCGGGGAAGTGACAAATGTGCTCCATTATATCCAGACTTTGAGATAAACACTAAAAATTGACTGAAAAAGGGGTCATGCCAGGTGACCAAACTGACAAGATGCTGAATAAACAGCTTGATATTTTCTGACATTTAGTAAACTCACCAACAGTTCAATTCATTTAGCAGATATGGCTGCAGGAGCGATGGCAGCAAAGGTTTATGTATCAGAAAAAAACAGATAAGGGCTGATAGTTAGAGTCAAATGGCCTTCTCCACAAACACATGAAGCTGACCTGTAAGAACCCACGTAAACACAAACATTGTATGGCGTTTGAGAGATATGCCCCCTCTTGGTGGCCTTATAGATGCCAGACTTCATGTTTTTTTTGCTACACAGAGCTCTGCGTGTCGGCCCGGCTTGCCTGGCGACCTTTTCTCAGAGTCTGAACTGCTGCTACAAAGCGGGGCTGCACCCTGGGGCAAAGTGAGGAAGAGCGAGGGAAGGACAGTGAGGAGAGGGGACCGGAGGTGAGGAAATGGCAACAAAAGCACATGACTCCAAAGTCACGTCAAATTTCAAGAAATTGTGACATCCACATGGAAAAGACAGCCCAGTGAAACTACAAACAGGGTACATCCACATTAACATTTATGATTATCCTTTTCATTAATATAATATCCAGGAATACTCACACTGAACTGCTAATATATACACTACAAAGTCTATAGAAGCACATCTGTGTTCAAAGGCATTTAAACAGAGAAGGAAAATTTCAGAAAAATAGGGAATTTGCAAGGCAACACAAACATAAATGCAGATGTTCAAATGCATTCATGCACAAAATCCTTGGCTTTAATCCAGTTTCTCATGCTTTAGGAAAACAGAAAAAGCCATAGAGTTAGTCACGGAACACAACAGGAACACTGAAAAAGACATCATTTCTTCATACCACAATAAATGTGAATAAATCAGAAGAATTAAACAATAAAAGAGCACAACAAAAACAAAGCAAAATCTGTTTCCACTCAAAGAAAACATTCATACTTATTGAAGATTAACACAACAGAAGCAAACACACATGACCAAAAAAATGTCAAAATGTTAGAATTATGAATTTATGTCAGCCCAATGTCCCTCTCCTCTTTTGTTGTGCCATCGACAAGGACGCTGAACATGACATTCTGCGCAGTGGTGAAAGCAACACAGCGTATCACTGGACTGGAGCTCACAGCTCATTGATGTGAGCTCCATCAATGAGCTGTGAGCTGATGGTGTGTACATTAACACGATAAACACCAGTAAGCTAAGGAGCAAGACCAACAGCATTTCAATGGGTGCTGCTATTTATGGACATAATTTGAACCAACAAGCAAGATGAGGAAGCAATTTTTATCGCAAATCTCTGCCACTCTTACACTCATAAAGGAACTGTAAACTCTATACCGTAACTCACTGCACCCGTAACGCATGTCATCTTGTAAATAAGGTCACTCGTGATTAATGAATTTCTTGTTGTACATTTTCCTTTAAGCCACTAGAAGGCTATTTTCTATCATGCAATGCATGCAGGCATATTGAAAAGCCCTGGCTACAGGGGTCTAAGTGTGAGAAAATTGAGTCTGTGCAACATTAAGTTCTGTCATGTCTTTGAAGCATGCATTTGCCACGGGGTCAGGAGTATTCTTGTGGTCCACTCACCGTCTTGTTTTCTTTTCATATTTAAGGATCAACTGACCATCATAAAATTAAATGTCAGTGCTCCACGAATTTCCCTAAGTGATCAGATTTTTTTTTTCCAGATTAAAAGAAAGCACAGTAGGTGAAAGAGACAGTTTTGATTCTAGATTTAAACACCTGACAAGTGAGCTGAATATATCTTCATCGGTGCATAGAGCATGGCATAGCATCAAATAGATCTATATTATTATTGGGTTATAGTTGAAATAATTGTGTCCCAATTGTTTTGTTCTGTAGCACACATCCCAAAAATCCTTGGCTACCTATTATCTAGAGATCCAATTGTCTTTTCTGTAGTGTGTAATACATCCTCAGGTGTTGGCACAGACTCATCTTTCTTTGCTCTCGGGTGTCCCTTCCCTACTGAAGCAAAAGGCAGATGCAAAATAATGTGACAAGATCATTATTAACAGAATGAACTTTTAACAAAACTTTTTTTAAAAAGGTGATGTTTTAGGGATTTGCTTTATGTCAACCATCTTCAGCCCACAAACAAGCTTAGCACTCACTATGAAATCTAGCATTTAGCAAAGCCGTGTTTCATCATTATTAAACATGGCTCTAATTTTAACATCTGGGGAAGTTATTGCCAACCAGATTTGTCAGTGAGCTTCCCAGCATATTCTCCGTAATCACTGAATGAAATCTTTTAATCGCCGAGACATTCAAACTTTCATCTTTCCGAAGGAATGGCTGCCCCACATGTCTGGTATCCATGCCAGAGGGAGAGAGGGAAAAGGGAAAGAGAGAAGAGCCCGGACCCACTGTCAGCTCAGCGAAGCAGAGAGAAAGGCAAACATGAGCTGACATGAAACAATGTGCTGGGAGTAACACGCACACGTTGCATGCTACATATACACCATAAACTAATTTACATTTTCTTGGTTGCCCTTAAAGCCCTGTGATCTCTCAACATGTTAGCATCTATACCAGCCACAGAAACCACCTTTACAAATGACATGGGGGCTAACATAGACATGGACGCACTGAGGCATATATTTCTATTTCCCCAGCACAAACTACTAACTCTGTAGCATTTAGAAATTCTAAAAATATCAGAGGGAGGCGAGCAGGATGCACACGTATACACAGGCACACATCCAGAGCACAGGAGATGTGGTGGAGTCGAGGACACCGAAGAGCCAGCAGCCTGAGGGAGTCAGCAGAAGGTGAGCAGAGATAAGGCTGCATGATTGTGACTGTGTGTCAGAGAGAATCTGCACTCCACAACTGCAGCATGTCCTCTTATACACACCCCAACATAAAAAAAAAAATAAAAAACACATCTTTTTATATGCACTCTGCATCTCCTGCAGCAGCGTACCAAAACAGGGAATTTAGACCACAACACATGGGATTAGTGTCTGACAAAGTTCTGGAAAATTTGTTCTCTAGACTTGAGCAAGCTGACTTCATTCTGGCAAATCTCAACATTTGGATAAACAAACGACATCATAAACAAATGATAAAAGGTAAATAATGCAACACGTCTCATATCCTACAGTGAATCTCGTACTTCACGTTTAAAAGTACCACAATTTTACATCTGTAAAGTTTTTTTTTTTGTTTGTTTGTTTTTTTTACAGATTTTGTCAACCTGTTGTTAAAGTTCAGTATTGATTGTGATTTGTCAACTGATTTTCAATAATTGCCCCTCGATTTTAAATGGAATACAAGAAATATTGATTTGGTAACATTAACAAATACATATAAACTATCAGCTAAGAATAAATGTTATTTTTGTTACTTAAGTGCTCATTTAGCATGAAATCTGAAGTAGTTCACACTAAATGATCTACTAAAAACAGAATAAAAAAATTCTCTAAAGTGGCAGAACAACACTTAAAAATCATGCTATCTATATATTGTTAAATGTTGCTATAACAGTGCGGTTGCAAACTTGTTCCTTACTCTTTTCTTTTGCATGATGTTTCCACCTCTCTCTCAGAGTTATTGGTAACAACGTTTATCAGTGCTTCCAGATTTTGATACACTTTTGAATTGTTAATTATTCCAAACAAAAATATAAGGTAATAGATTCAACTGTTATCTTCAGCAGACCTGTAAATGACACAGCAGAGAATGAAAAATAACACGTCTCACTTTACTCTTAAAGTGAGACATTTCTAGGAGCTTTACTCCTAGAAACATCAACACATTGAGCTCCTAATTAGTTCCTCAGTTGCTGACTTTGCTTTGCTCCAATTGCATTGCAGTGTGTTTGTGGGTCTGTTTCCTCACCCCAAGGCTCTGTCTGAACACATTTCTGCAAACAGGATCCAATTTGTTTAACTTCTGTTGTATACAGTAACGGGTATGCGTGCAGGGAGGCTCGAGACTCTGCACTGTGAACACTGTGTGGGATTCTGTTAATCTGCATGGCTTTATTGTGCTGTGCAGAGCTAAAAATTGAGTTAGGCCTCATTCTACAACTAAAGAAGTGGTCAGCCAAGCAGCTCCTGGGGGCCTACCTGTGTTTCCTGGCATTTTGCCACTGCTGATTTGCTTCAGCCTCTTTTGGTGTGATTTGCCGTTGTAGTGAATCTGGGCCTGGGCAGCTGAGTTCAGCTGGATGTTGCAGACCTCACACAGCGTGTAGGTCCGCTGCTTCCGCTCTCTTTTGGGTCTGTAGGGTGGAGAGTGCCGAGTGCCCCCATGTGATGTGTCATGTAGTTTTTCGCCTTCATCCTGGATCTCAAAGCAAGATTCGCTATCCATCTGAATCGGTTGTTCCCTGCCAACACTGCTCCTTTCCAGGTCAGGAAATGGAAAAGACGACGGGCTGAAAGGACGTTTCATGCCTGCAAGAGAATAAGAGAGGAGATGACAAAAGACATTAAATACAACATAAAGCACCACAAACTTAATGATTTCCTCATTTTTTTTATTAGCATAGCTTGATCCAATTAAGTGTTACTCTTATACAAATTCATCTGCCTAGAGAGGATAATTACAAAAGAGAAACATGTGAAGCTTATAGGAGACTATGATTTTTTTTTTATCATCTTTGAATTTCATGTTAATTAATCCTCCTTGTCTGTAAAAACACAGACATATCTTCTGTCCACATCAATGACCATATTACACCACCGACAAGAAAAGCACTTGTACTTAATCACAGGATCCAACAATCCACATGGGGGAGACAGAGTGCTGCAGCACAGTTTCTCTGAGGAACAGTAAAACCACTGTCCAAACCTTTTAGAAGTGATAACTTCATGCCTATTTTTTGCCCTTGCAAGCCAAACTTGAACATGAATCTCTATTTATTATAGGCAAACAGCAAAGTGTCTCAGCACAGAGTTTGAAAAAAAAATACTCTGCCAGCAGAATTGTGAAAAGATTCCTAAACAGTTACATAGAATTATATCACACAGCTGTAAAAGTACAAAACCATGGGGTAAACATACTTAAAAAAAAACTAAGTAAGTGTCATGGGGATGGTTGGTGGTGGTGAGAATGAACATTGACCCAGAAAATGATGAAGATGATTTAATAAAGAGAAGCTCAAAACACAGTCCAGTACAGGTGGCATGGCAGAAACATTAGCACATAGCTAATACCGGTAGCAACTGCAAAACTGAAGACACGAGCTAAACCAACACAGGACTTGACAGTTCGACTGTGAAGGCCGACACAGACAACAACTAACGTTAGACGAGGAACACAGACAACAGGTGGGACTAAATACACTAGGAGGGTAATCACAGGAACGAGACACAGCTGGGATCTATCAAGACAGGGAGGACAGGACATCACAGAGACTGAGAGGGAACAGGATCACAATAAACACAGAAAAAACCCAAGAATAAACACAGAAAACTATGGATCACAACAGTAAGATGACATTTTTGCTGTATATGCCGCTATCTGCACATAAATAAGTGAAAATGTAAGCCTACAGTAACTTTGCAAAGGATTGAGACATCACAAAAAAATAAAAAATAAAAAGCCCCGAAATACACCCAGCTGTGTTTTTATGTGGCTGATTTTCTGCCTTTGCTTCAAATTATTTACCTTTTCAGCCTCAACTGCACAGGCACACAAAACAAAGTGAAGCCAAGTCTTCAACCCATATATGCTGACAAGCATGTAAGAAACCCACTTTGACACACACGCACGCACACACACGCAAACACAGACACAGAGCATACGGTTCTCAAAAATACATTAGAGCAAGCCGCTCCATGAAAGCTGCAATTCACGTTGCCAATCTGGGAGCACTCAGGAGACTCAATCAGATGTTTTCTAAAGAGCTTTAAGTAATGCTGGTCTCTGGCACTAAAAAAAACTAAAAAAAAAACTGTAGTCTTCACCCAGGAATCCCCTTACACTCCAGCCAAGCAACTAGTTGCTGCCAATTAGCATGGTTGTGAAAACAAAACCCAAAATGAAAGCTTGCAGTGCAATATGTACTGCAAATTATACCCCTCTATCCTCCAAGACAACCAATAATCAAGAGAAGTTTCTACACAGAGATGGGATTCACGTTTAAAAAAACAAGCTGATGGAAAATCTTATCAGTTCTTGAAAACTTCTGAAGGGGAAAAAAAGAGGTTGATGAAGGTTTATGAGGCATTTTATTAAGAGCAGTTACTCATTAAAGCTTTTTTATTTAGAACCTTAAAGTTTTTGTAAAGGTGTAGCAGAGATTAGATCAGTGAGACTGAACAAAACTCATATCTAAGCAACATTTTAATTTTAGTTTTATTTCTCAGCAGGTTGCTTGCTGATAAAAACATGTTTGATGTGCATTACTAGTCATTTTTGTTACGACCGGCGTCGTAAGGTTAATTAGACTAACATGAGCGTGCAGGTACCCGTCCCTGATTGGCTTTCCAGAAGACGACAGAACGTCTAATTGGCTGCTTCCCGGAGGTGAGGAATATAAAGGCTGCTGAAGCGGACTTCCTGGGTTCCATCCTCTACTTATCTCCACCGGCCACACCCCTTTCCGTTGTTCATCTGTGTTTGAGTTCTGGAGTGTATGAGCTCCCGTTTATGTTTCCTCAGTTTTCTCATGTTTTTCTTAGTTAGGAAGGTAAGTTTTGGTCCTTTGGTTTATTTACTTTCGATTAGGTAAGTTCCTGTTACTGTTTAGGTAGTTTCCTTTTGTTTGTTGTTTTTGGCGATAGCTGACTCTGAAGCCAAGTACTCTAGTGGTAACTTTGAGGAGGATGGATCCTTCATGTTGCGACCTGGCCCCCCCTAGACGGGTCGTAACATTTTGCTCCTGCAGCTTGAATGTGGTTTAAACACTTTTAAACCACATTTTATGNGGTTGCAAACTTGTTCCTTACTCTTTTCTTTTGCATGATGTTTCCACCTCTCTCTCAGAGTTATTGGTAACAACGTTTATCAGTGCTTCCAAATTTTGATACATTTTGAGTTGTTAGTTATTCCAAACAAAAATATAAGGTAATAGATTCAACTGTTATCTTCAGCAGACCTGTAAATGGCACAGCAGAGAATGAAAAATAACACGTCTCACTTTACTCTTAAAGTGAGACATTTCTAGGAGCTTTACTCCTAGAAACATCAACACATTGAGCTCCTAATTAGTTCCTCAGTTGCTGACTTTGCTTTTCTCCATTTGTATTGCAGTGTGTTTGTGGGTCTGTTTCCTCACCCCAAGGCTCTGTCTGAACACATTTCTGCAAACAGGATCCAATTTGTTTAACTTCTGTTGTATACAGTAACGGGTATGCGTGCAGGGAGGCTCGTGACTCTGCACTGTGAACACTGTGTGGGATTCTGTTAATCTGCATGGCTTTATTGTGCTGTGCAGAGCTAAAAATTGAGTTAGGCCTCATTCTGCAACTAAAGAAGTGGTCAGCCAAGCAGCTCCTGGGGGCCTACCTGTGTTTCCTGGCATTTTGCCACTGCTGATTTGCTTCAGTCTCTTTTGGTGTGATTTGCCGTTGTAGTGAATCTGGGCCTGGGCAGCTGAGTTCAGCTGGATGTTGCAGACCTCACACAGCGTGTAGGTCCGCTGCTTCCGCTCTCTTTTGGGTCTGTAGGGTGGAGAGTGCCGAGTGCCCCCATGTGATGTGTCATGTAGTTTTTCGCCTTCATCCTGGATCTCAAAGCAAGATTCGCTATCCATCTGAATAGGTTGTTCCCTGCCAACACTGCTCCTTTCCAGGTCAGGAAATGGAAAAGACGACGGGCTGAAAGGACGTTTCATGCCTGCAAGAGAATAAGAGAGGAGATGACAAAAGACATTAAATACAACATAAAGCACCACAAACTTAATGATTTCCTCATTTTTTTTATTAGCATAGCTTGATCCAATTAAGTGTTACTCTTATACAAATTCATCTGCCTAGAGAGGATAATTACAAAAGAGAAACATGTGAAGCTTATAGGAGACTATGATTTTTTTTTTATCATCTTTGAATTTCATGTTAATTAATCCTCCTTGTCTGTAAAAACACAGACATATCTTCTGTCCACATCAATGACCATATTAGACCACTGACAAGAAAAGCACTTGTACTTAATCACAGGATCCAACAATCCACATGGGGGAGACAGAGTGCTGCAGCACAGTTTCTCTGAGGAACAGTAAAACCACTGTCCAAACCTTTTAGAAGTGATAACTTCATGCCTATTTTTTGCCCTTGCAAGCCAAACTTCAACATGAATCTCTATTTATCATAGGCAAACAGCAAAATGTCTCAGCACAGAGTTTGAAAAAAAAAAATACTCTGCCAGCAGAATTGTGAAAGGATTCCCAAACATTTACATAGAATTATATCACAGCTGTGAAAGTACAAAACCATGGGGTAAACATACTTTAAAAAAAACTAAGCAAGTGTCATGGGGATGGTTGGTGGTGGTGAGAATGAAAGCTGACCCAGAAAATGATGATGATGAAGATGATTTAATGAAACACTAGCACATAGCTAATATCGGTAGCAACTGCAAAACTGAAGACTGAAAACACGAGCTAAACCAACACAGGACTTGACAGTTCGACTGTGAAGCCAGCCACAGACAACAACTGACGTTAGATGAGGATCTGACGAGGAACAGACAACAGGTGGGACTAAATACACTAGGAGGGTAATCACAGGAACGAGACACAGCTGGGATCTATCAAGACAGGGAGGACAGGACATCACAGAGACTGAGAGGGAACAGGATCACAATAAACACAGAAAAAACCCAAGAATAAACACAGAAAACTATGGATCACAACAGTAAGATGACATTTTTGCTGTATATGCCGCTATCTGTACATAAATAAGTGAAAATGTGAGCCTACAGTAGCTTTGCAAAGGATTGAGACATCACAAAAAAATAAAAAATAAAAAGCCCCGAAATACACCCAGCTGTGTTTTTATGTGGCTGATTTTCTGCCTTTGCTTCAAATTATTTACCTTTTCAGCCTCAACTGCACAGGCACACAAAACAAAGTGAAGCCAAGTCTTCAACCCATATATGCTGACAAGCATGTAAGAAACCCACTTTGACACACACGCACGCACACACACGCAAACACAGACACAGAGCATACGGTTCTCAAAAATACATTAGAGAAAGCCGCTTCATGAAAGCTGCAATTCACGTTGCCAATCTGGGAGCACTCAGGAGACTCAATCAGATGTTTTCTAAAGAGCTTTAAGTAATGCTGGTCTCTGGCACTAAAAAAAACTAAAAAAAAAACTGTAGTCTTCACCCAGGAATCCCCTTACACTCCAGCCAAGCAACTAGTTGCTGCCAATTAGCATGGTTGTGAAAACAAAACCCAAAATGAAAGCTTGCAGTGCAATATGTACAGCAAATTATACCCCTCTATCCTCCAAGACAACCAATAATCAAGAGAAGTTTCTACACAGAGATGGGATTCATGTTTAAAAAAACAAGCTGATGGAAAATCTTATCAGTTCTTGAAAACTTCTGAAGGGGAAAAAAAGAGGTTGATGAAGGTTTATGAGGCATTTTATTAAGAGCAGTTACTCATTAAAGCTTTTTTATTTAGAACCTTAAAGTTTTGTAAAGGTGTAGCAGAGATTAGATCAGTGAGACTGAACAAAACTCATATCTAAGCAACATTTTAATTTTAGTTTTATTTCTCAGCAGGTTGCTTGATGATAAAAACATGTTTGATGTGCATTACTAGTCATTTTTGTTACGACCGGCGTCGTAAGGTTAATTAGACTAACATGAGCGTGCAGGTACCCGTCCCTGATTGGCTTTCCAGAAGACGACAGAACGTCTAATTGGCTGCTTCCCGGAGGTGAGGAATATAAAGGCTGCTGAAGCGGACTTCCTGGGTTCCATCCTCTACTTATCTCCACCGGCCACACCCCTTTCCGTTGTTCATCTGTGTTTGAGTTCTGGAGTGTATGAGCTCCCGTTTATGTTTCCTCAGTTTTCTCATGTTTTTCTTAGTTAGGAAGGTAAGTTTTGGTCCTTTGGTTTATTTACTTTCGATTAGGTAAGTTCCTGTTACTGTTTAGGTAGTTTCCTTTTGTTTGTTGTTTTTGGCGATAGCTGACTCTGAAGCCAAGTACTCTAGTGGTAACTTTGAGGAGGATGGATCCTTCATGTTGCGACCTGGCCCCCCCTAGACGGGTCGTAACATTTTGCTCCTGCAGCTTGAATGTGGTTTAAACACTTTTAAACCACATTTTATGCTACATTTCACTGCAACTTTGGCGAACCCCCCCCCCAAAATTGGTCTTAAGAAATTTTCCTTTTTATGGTCTCTCCCACAAAAACAAATTTAATGTAACTAATTTTTACAATGGGTGTACAATTTTGAGTAGATTCTTGTTCAAGATCATTTTTCTCAGACGGCTGAGTTCTTTATACCATTTTTGACATCTTTATCTAGTGAAGCTGAAAAGTGGGATGTTGCTGAATCTTTTTTTTAACAAGGAGAGCTGGTTGCCTGTGTATTTTTCTTTCACCTTGTACTTCTGCTGTCTTTAGGGTCAGGACCCTTTGACAGACGAGAAACAGGGTCAAGCTACTTTCATGTACATGGAGCTTTGAATCCACTTGCTGGACAGAGGCTCACTAGAACCAAAAGGAGTCTACATCTTTCATCTGTAAATGTGTTTGCACTATATGGCTTACAGATACTGTAAGCAGTCCTCCAGCTCAATGTAGAAGCTGTGTGAGACTGAAGCAGTGCAGAGTCCACACACAGAGTTCTGTAGGCTGAGACAGGACAGGAGATTGTCAGAGGGATACCCTGTGGGAAGAGGGCGGGGGTGCTATTTTCACTTTCAGATACACCCGCACACTGTAACACCTCCTCCCTCAACATATGGGAGCCATCAATCAGAAGACAAGAGAAAGACCAGAGAGCACCACCCGGCATAGCAGCTCACCAATAAAACCTCTATTTATCTTTTTTTTTGTCTGTTGCACGCACATGAAATACTGTATCACTTCCGCAGCTCAGAGCAGTTCAAACCACAGGCCCACCTGTGAGTTCAACCTCCCACCCATCCATTGTGGCCACTGTGGGCATGGGGGCGTTGGTTCCTCCTGAGTAGGACACAGACTGGCCTGCAGATGTATCAATGTTAACATAGCAGGCATGTTAGCAGCTTCAAAATCAAACTGATGAGAGGAGACCACCTATGAGTGAAAGTCATGCAGGCATTGTGTAGCACGAGCTGCCAGCGGACACAACCGCATGAATTACAAGTACAATCGCAAACATAGGATGCCCTTCAACGCTGTAAACAATCAGCAAGCGATTCAGCAAACGTGAACAACTACAAACAAAACTGAACAATTAAAAGCTCGGCTGAGTATCATTCACCGGTTAGGGCACATTGACTGAAATTACGACTTACCCCAGGAGTATAAAGAAACAGTAAAAGTCGCATTCCTCTTGTCTAGAAGTCCAGTCTTGACATTTCCTCATTCTTAGGTATGCCAGAAGAACAGTATTTACCTGACTGCATTGTGCACTTTCAAGACTGAAGTTCTAACATGTCTTTGCAAAAAGACAAAGTCAATTAGGGCATGGATGACAGTTTGAAACAGAGGATGTTTAACAGCTTTCACAGGGCCTGAACTCAATAGTTCATCTTTTGAGTAACTAACAGTGGAGAGTATGAGCTTGATTTCCTTGTCTAACATCACTGTCTGATCTCACAAATACTTTTCTGAACAGATAGTCAATTATCCCCAATTTCCTAACCATTCCTTGCAAAGTTAAAGCTGCAAATCATGGGTAAACACCGTATTAAAGCCTATGTATTTAAAATGTAATGCAATTAAAGATCTAATACTTGTGCATCAGTAAAACGACAGTCAATGGACTGACTCATAGTAAGTAACGCTAATTAGTCTAACAGTAGGTGGGATTTGCTTTCCTTCTGACACAGATAAAGATCAATAAAGTCCTGAAAATCCACAATAACCCAGAGAATCAGGTTGGAAAAGAGAAGAGAGGCAGAAAGAGTCAGATTGAGAGACTGGTGAGGGACGAACAAAGGCTGTTGCATAATTGGCATCATCAAAGTGTTATTTCTTTCACCACAAATGAATTGTCATCACTGTAACTACAGCTTGGACTTGAAACTCTACCTGTCTGTGTCCAGGGCATCCGAGCGGACTGTAAAATGTCCAGACTATAAGATCCTCCAATTAGTGTAATTACAGAAGAATCGGTGGGGTGTTCACTGAAAAGGAAGCATCAGCAATAGTGGAAATAGTTGGCAAGTTAGACGCGAGTGTTTGCAGTCCCCATCACCCCAGGCTGAGCTTAGGAGTAAATAAAGAACGGAGGCGGATAAATTGATGTATTTTCTCTAATCTTTGTTTGTTGTACTTCTTTGGCAGTGCACAGCGAGTCCATTTGTTTCAGGTATCTTCGGGTGTCTGTTTTGTGAGAGAGAGAGAAAAAGAGAGCGAGCAAATCCATTGGCGCAGTGTTTACTTTTACACCGGTTCATCATCATCATCATCATCATCATCATCATCATCATCATCATCATCGTGTCCTTGCTTAAAACGTGTTTGCAGTGTGTATACTCAATCTCATTCTGCACGGAAACTGAATTGTTAGGAAAGCTGAGTATGAGGCTTCCTGCAAAGAAGAAAAAGATGAATGTATTATTTTAAGCTAGTGTTTAAAAATAATACAGTTCACTCAGTTTCAAGCAGTATTAAGGCATTAAACATGTCCCAGTGGGGAATTTCATCCATCCATCTTCCATAACCGCTGGTCCTTGTAGAGCGGCAGGGGGGCTTGTGCCTGTCTCCAGTAATCACAGAGCAAGAGGCAGGATGCACCCTGGACAGTTTACCAGTCCTTCACGGGGCAACACAGAGACAAACAACTATGCACACACACTCACTCATTTCTGCAGTCATCTTTTTAGACTGTAGAATGTAATCAGCGTACCCAGAGAGAATCCAAACATGCAGGGGGAGAACATTAAAACTCCAACAGAAAGGCACTGGGCTACGATTCAAATCCAACACATGTATCAAGACAACAGCACATTTCTTTTGGCAGTTGTGAAGTATCACAGTATTTTAGAATATTTTGAAACATTCTTAGCTTGTTCTTTACAATTCCTATGTAAAGACAGTAAAGTAACCCAACTGATGACAACAAGAGTGAACAAACTGCATTAAGAAGACCAAGGAACCCATTACACAAGTCATTGTGAAAGTTGAGGAGAAGTTCAAAGCAGGGTTTGGATGTTAAACATAATCTTAAGTTTTGGACATCTCATGGAGCTCTGCCGCATTTATCGTCTAAAAATGACAAGACTAAGGCTCAAAGATGGAGCCATAAAGACCGTGAGGACTCTGAAGGATCTGCAAAGAAACAACCAACAACCCAATGTGGAGCCATCTTTATGACATATCAATAAAATGATCTCGGACAAGTGAGAGAATCTGACACAGAACAGCTAATAGCTGCATAGTTCATAAATCTGGCTTTGATGAAGCAGTGCCAAGAAGATAGCTGTTAAAAGAAAGCCGTAGGAAGTTTTATAGCCGTATAGATGACAGAGAAAACATGGCAAAGAAGGTGATTGGGTTAAAAATAAAAACAGTGTGTCATAAAACGAATATTGTTCCGCTCTCTGAACACACAACCCTGACAGTATAATCTGAAGGTAAGAAGCAAGCAGTCCTTGCTTCTTACTTTCAGTCTGCAAGGGTTTGAATGCTGAAATTCAGTTTTGTCTAAAATCTTTAAACAACGTTACAGCTTGTTAGTGTCCGTCATAAAGTCTTTTTTTTTTTCTGACCCTGCAAAACGCTGATACGTATAATACCAGAGTCACTGCTTGTAGTGATTTAGTAGTTCTTTATGGGAGAAGCCGCATCATTAACAAAGAGCCAATGGTGATTTGTATGTTAAGTTTCTAAGGGATCTTGCTCAGCCAATCCATCCAAATTCGATCTGGGTTGAACAAAATCACTGACCCAGGAGACACGATGCCCAGTGCTGCTGTCAGGAAGCAGCTGAGGCGCTCTTGTTTAGCTGAAGTGAATATTTGTTTCTCCTCTCCCGCAGTAATACATTAAGCAGAAAGAGACAAAGAGGGAAGGTTTCAATTTAGTTTAAGAAACAAGGCAGGAGAATAATTAGGATCGATTTGACAAGCTTGACTCTCCACTTCATTAGAGGTTAACTGACCAACACCTGGCTCCATCATTCTCTCTGCATCTTTCACTGTTTAAAAGCCCTCTTTGCACAGAAACACAAAGCTAACAATCATTCCTCCTCTTTGCTCTCGCCTTTTTTTGTTCTCTGATGAATATGTTCCCACTTCTTTGACACGCAGCCCCCAGGGAGCAGCAATTAATGTCTGCCGAATAGTCTGAATCTGCGTGAGAGATGGAAATGCATGCAAATGTGTGGGTGCTGCATGTGCATGGGGGCCTGTGGCGAGAAAATGTCATGCATGCATTTCCATGTTCTTGTATGAATTTCCAACAACACAGTTAAGGACAGCACACTTAAATGAAACTTGATGGCCAAAACACATGGCAACCTCTCGGGTGCTGTGATCAATTCTGCAAAGTCTAAAATAGGTGCACTGATATTCTAAGCATAAATTGTGTGTGCTGTAAAACAAACAACAACAACAACAACAACAACAACAAAACAGACTGCATATGGGGGATGCACTTAGATTTCTTTTATAGTTTAATAAGTATGTCAAATTTGTAATTTGTAGTCTGGAGAAATATGTTTGCAACTGTAAATATAATTAGGTGGTGCATTAATCATTGAAAGGAAATAAAAGCATCTGCTCAATAAGGAGCTAATAATTGTCCTCACACTTCTTCATAATTCAAAATAGACATAAAGAAGCACAACATATTTAACAGCAGTGTCTTTTATGATGTGATCCTTTTCCCGACCTCTCTTTCTCTCTCTCTCTCTCTCTCTCTCTCTATCTCTGTCTCTCTCTCATGTATGCTCTGATCATTATTTAATGTAATATGACAGATTTTTTATTTTGGTCTCAGAGTCACACACCCAGTCAAATCCAGTGGGAGAGACTGGTTATGCAATTTTAAAATGACAGAAAACCAGTGCGCTGAGTAAGTCAGCTTCAACCAGTGTGGCCCTTCATATTTCTGACCACAAAGAAAACAGAGCGGTCCAGTTTTGCTCTACTACTCAAACATCTGTCTGCCTCAACCAAGCTAAAGTTAGCCAAAGCAAGAAAACAGACCCATATATCCCTTGTTCACATTTTTAACCACAGCTCAACTGGGGAACTGCCCAATAGGAGTAACCACAGACACTGAGAAATGTTCCATAAAACACCAGTTATACTTAGACACGAAGAAACCTCAAGGCTCAACCGCACGCTGCTCAAACAGCGGCTCAGATAAAAAACACACAAATGAAGAAACAGATCTTCATTTTCCCGAATGAAAGGATGTCTAGCACTCAGCCAGCAGCAAAAGTGTGTTTATTTTACAACCAGCATTGGCCAGAGCATTAGACCTAACACAATCTCTAACAGCTAAATAACACAGTCTAGTGAATGTTATGAGGTACAGTTAAAGAAACAGCAGTGTTTGGAGGGTGAGCCAATGAAAAATGTCATAACCCTAAAAAACATTTCTTAATAACAGGTCTTTCTTTACATTATTCATAGCATATGTTTTTTTTTAGATTTTGTCATATAAAAACAAACTTCACTGTAATTTTGTTGAGATTTCATAACAGCTCAGTGAAATACACTGGAGCTTGTCATTGCAAGATGTGAAATGTGAACATATTCAATGGCTACAAATACATTTGCAAGGCATTTTGTAAGAAGTGTGCTGACATTGCTTTAAAATTTAACACAAAAAGTGTAATTATAAAGAACCATGTCACCGGTGTTTGATGTGGGCATAAAATTTCCAATACCCAGATTCAGACATAACATTAAAAAAAAACAAACAAACAATTTGCCATTCCCTGGTTTGAACCTGCATGTCTAAGAAAATCAGTCAGAATTATTAGCAGTGATAAGTTTTGGCTTCATTTCTTATGCCCTTTCATTGTAGCTAGGTCATAAAAAAGCTTCCAAATATACCCAAGAATATTCCCTGACCATATTTTTTAAAATTCCTTTTTAAATAAATGAGCACAGGCATTTTTATAGCATGCAAGCAGCCATGCTATAGCATTAACTGCGGATGCTGATGTGTGCTCTGGAGAACAAGATTAAGTCAGTCTGAGCTGACTGGACAAAGATTTTGTCCATGAGGTTATTAAAAATTTTCTCCTCGAGATAAGAGACTTTAATCCTGCCAGCTTGTATAGAGGAGAAATCAGGCCAGGTCAGAACGAGGTACCTGCATGCCTTTCCGAACACCAAAGCAAACATAGTCTGATATGACTTAGAAAAAAAGTCACATTCTTCGTTTCATGAACAATGTGATTTTCACACAAAGCATTCATGACACAGATACCAATAAGAGGCAAATCATGCCTACGAAGCATGATAGTTAAATGTGAGATGAAACAGGTTACCTTACGACAGACGAGGAGGTCGGCATTCAGAAAAACGTGCATGTTTTGCTTATTTTCTGATGTGAGTTGATTAAATGTCGAACGTGGCTCCAAAGAAACCTCATGCGCCTGTGCATAAAAACGGACGCACAAACACACACGATCTCTCATCCAAGTAAACATGTTATCCCACTAAGATGTTTTTCAAGTGGGAAGATAATTGTAAGTCCTTAAAGAAAAACGAGTATGGTGAATCAGCAGGCGTTGGAGTACAGGAACAGCTCCTGGTCTGTTTGGCCTTTGGGAAGTGTAGCAGACATTCTCTCATACTGCTTCTCATAACCATGTAAAACACAGAAAACTTGTGTTCTTTTGATGACACACACGTTAGACAAGGGTGACCTAAACGGATTCAGACTCCTCCGATTGCAGCAAAAGAATGAGACAGTTAGGGCGCCGCTGGCGTGACATTAAAACAATCACGTTGGTCTTTTCAGCAACACATCACCACACATGTTGGAAGTCGCTTTGAATCTGTCCCTGCTGATTCAGTTGCTATCAACGTGATGGTTCTATAGATATGCTGGGGGACGTTCTCAGTGTGCAGGCTTGAGAGGTTGAAGCATTGTTTCTTTACACTAAAAGAAAAATGGTAAAAATGTCAACATATAGTTTGTTTCAGAGAAATGTCTCCAAAATCCGCCCATTTATCCATTTTCTACATTTGCTTGATAGATGCACAGCCCTGAGAGGGAACGAAAAGCAGAGTACAGTTGAAACAGGACACTACTTCAACTACTTCAACACCAAAACAGAGACATGACAGACGGACAGTTACATTCACCAGTTAATCTAACTATGTTGGAGAAAATAGTGTACACTCTAAAAACTGTGGGGTGAAAACCAACCAAATTTAGGGCATGTTGTCCTAAATATTGTTCCCAGCCCTGCATCAAATATAGACCAATCCAGGCCTGGGCTGATGTACCACCAGTTTGGATTATACATTTGACTCAAGACATCGAGTTCATTTTCTCAACCCAAAAAAGTGAATTAAAGTGACCAATGTCTGACAATTAGATCATAAAAGAGTGGTGAAAAATAACAACAATAACTCAAACACTGAATTTTCAACGATAAATATTTTTTTCAAGTTTTATCTCCTGATCTTCTGTAGCCACATAAAGCATCTGGCTGACTGACATTGTAAATAGCCAAAGATGACCTATACCAAATATACAATAATATAAGAATGCGAAATTTTAAGAAATAAAAATTAATAGAAATAATGTTGTCAGATTTTTAGGGGAAGAAAAGGACATATACATCTTAATAGATACAAAACTTCTTCTTTTTTTTCCAGGTTTGCTTTAAGAGAATATAACCAGTTTGAAAATTCATTTGAGCTCATTTAAAAAAAAAAAAAAAAAAAAAAAAAAAGAAGAAACCTAGTCCCTCCAATAAAAACAGAATTTGGATTAATCTATCACTGAAAATGATTTCAGCATGTAGCCATTACAATAAAATAATTTAATGGTGCGCTCACAACACACACCAATGAGGAAACTGACAGCTCCCTTTGCTTTAAAGAAGTTTGGAGAAAAACAGTCTTTGATATTTGATATTGTTAAATGGCTTAAGTTAAAAATAAATAATTAATTAAATAAATAAGCAGTATGGATCAGAGAACACCACTGACAGCTGATGAGGAGGAGGAAATCAAACAGTCCAATTAGAACTTACACCGTTTGAAGCATTATGTCATCAATCAGATTCTGTATTTTCAAATATATAAACACTCATGCAAATGTATGGACACACTTTACACTGGTGCTTGGAGTGAGCCCTAGAGAAAGACTAAAAAACAGGAATATCAATAAAGGGAGATGAAGAGATTGCTGAAGTGCTGTGTCAGAGCGGGTTTTGTGTGTCTGGATGTGTGTTGTTGTATCTAAGAGTGAGGATCCAGCTGCATTATCCACAGATCAGCGATGGTGTTGATGCTGGCATGCAAGCTGTCCTTGCCAATAAGCTGCCCCTGCATCTATCAGTGCCTGCTGCACTCCTAGTGCCAGCTCCGATTAGAGGAAGGATTACCTACCTAGAACTGAACGTGCTCATTATTTATGTTGCCATGCTACGCAAGGGGACACACAGTGAAAGAATGGAGATTATTTGGTTTGCTACAAACAGTAATGTCAAAAGGTTTCTGGCACTTTTGATGTTTATCCATCACACAAAGCCACCAGGAAGAAATCTGATGAGTGCAAAATAACCCTGAAAGCACAGTAATAAGCAAAATCACAGAGAATAAGTCATAAAATGCTATAATTTGGAGAAAGAGGAATTCGCTATAAGATATACTGCTGCAAAACATCCTCTATCTTATTATTACCGAGTCAGGGATTTACATAAAGCAACAAACGGTGAAACTTGCAAGCTCAGAAGGAAAACATCTCAATGATTTGCTGAAACTTTAGGAACGTTTTTTCAGTTTACTGAACCTTATATGATTTTTAATACATAAAACGATACATTATATTAACCAATATGAAAATTGAACTACTAATGCATCAAAATTCTGACTAAATTAACATCACCTTCAAATCCAATTCATTTCTTCACGTATTTACGGAAGCAGAGTAAATCCTGTAGCATTGTCAGATTAAGACTTATCAGAACTGAAATGACAGAAGATCTATTTCCGAGTGATTTAATCAGGTAAAAACAAACAAACAGAAACACAGGCATATTATCACTTCTGCTATACTGGTACAGTTTGGACGAGAAAGATGTCTAAATAAAAAAATAACGTGCAAAATATTATAGCTTCTATTGCCAATCCTTAACTGGAGGAAGACATCTGGCCTGACATAAAACAGAAGAAGATGATGCCTAGTTTGAGGTGTGACAGTAATCCCTGAGAAATGTTTGGACTGCTATGTTACTGTATATCTGTCAGCACCTCATGATGGGTCATAAGCAGGTTTATCCATAGTCATAACATCCCCTAGAATCACCATCCATTCAGTGTCCATCTGAAGCCAGTTGTTGCTAATGGGTTTCTAACCTCTAACTAATTCATTTTTGTCTGGGTGCTGATCATTAGTATGCACATAACAGGCAAAATATCTTAAATACATAGCTTGACATGTGTGGGGATTTGCATAACTCAGTATTTCATCAATAACTAAACAAATCCTAGACAGGATTTAGTTGCACACAACTCCATAACATATGCATGTGATTCAGATCTAAATGATTTATTGTCAAATATGGTTTTAACTTTTTTTTTCATCTTTAATACAAAATATAAAATAAGATTCTTCCAACTACAGTATCTCCATATCTGAGAATGTGGTGGTTTGATGGGTTTCCCATATGATACTACATCCATTCTGAAATGGTTTCCCCCAGCTCTCGTTCTCACTCTGCCTTCATATTCATTGTTGTGTTCTCCTTAGCCCCCTTTAAATAACAATACAGCATAGAAAATACTCTAGGCAGGCTTTGCTCCATCAATATTATTTCAACAATGTCATGGCTTAGGTGTAAATGAAAGTCTTGCCGTTGTCACATCATGGACTTAATTGGAGTGAATTATGCAATAGTCGAAAAGTTTAAAAGGATCAAACTTCTTGCTTTCTGTGGAAGGGAACAGCGCAATAAAAAAAAAAAAGTTTTGTGCAACTTTTCAACTACTATACATGAACATTTATTCAAAAAGCACTACAATTTGTGCCAGGCGTGTCTGAAGCTGCAAATGTGGCGTTGCGCACATGCCACATGAGTATATGCGAAATTATAATCAGGAGCATGTGAGCAAGTTTTCAAGACTGTTCTCATGCTGTGTCACTCTTGCTCTTACCACGAAATCAGAGCAATCTGCGAGAGGCTTTTCCGCCCTGTGCCGGCAGAGACTGCAAAAGCAGAGGCAAAGAGTGAGAGCAGCAGGAGGGGTGCTGATGGGAGGAGAATGGTAACCGACACACTTCTGTAACGTGAACAATATGCATGCCATGCCTTTGACGAGGATGTGCTTATGGCTTTCTTAACCCTCAGGCACCCGCAGCATGCCCTGCGGACGTATTCAGCGATGGGATGCCGATCAGTGTAACATCGACAGATGAGGCCAACTGAGCATGCATGGCGAAACATGGAAACGAACAGACACATCCAAGACCATAAATCATCACTCTGTTACCTCTCTGTGGTATCTGGGTCACATGCAATCTTTTAGAGCAGAGAAACATGGTGGGGAGACACTGTGGTAGCGATTTGATTGATAGAGTGCAATTACAGCAGTACACAAGGAGCGGTGCATACACACATATTTTTCAAGTCCACATCGTGATCCCTACAGAAAACTGCACTGACAAAGCTGTTATTAAAGAGAGGAAAAAGTTTAACCCATGAACTCTGTGGAAAAAAAAAAAAAATACATTTTAAAAAAAAGGACATTAAACATTCGTCCAGAATGAGATCTACCTCATGAGCTACTTGGCACAGCAAGCACCATCAAGACATACTGGGATCTGCACGGTGTGTGCCTTCAAGCATGTGGCTAATTTCATATTTGACGTGAGAAGGTCAAAGGCGACTGCTAAGGCTGAGGTTTGAATAGACTCATGAGGAAAAACTTTGCAGCATGTACGTGTGTGGTGACATGATGTGGTGCTAAAAGTACCAGATGTTTTCTACATGCAGACATGAAGCAACGCACACTCTTACCCCTCCTGTCTTTCTCATTTCTATCAGTTGAAAGACCCGAAGGAACCTGTTAACACAGTTAAACTAGGCTAATTAGGAAGCAGACAATTTAAGCACTGGGGAAGTGTGTGCGGATGTGAGAGAAGGCACAATTGTCGGAAGGAGTGTTATGTGCAATTATGTGTACGTCTTGTCAATTGCTCTCACAGGAAGTTATTGAATCAATCAGGTTGACGCTCATAATTAAAGGGCTATTAATGACAAAATTCTCTGCTGCCATCCTCTAAACAGCCAAAACAGCTGAAGTGACTCCATGAGGAACATAATTATATCACCATATCAATTATTCATCATGAGGCAATAAACAGAATTGACATGCTCTTTATGACTGCACAGACACACCGCGCTGTGGTAATATAGCCTATCTGTTTCCATCTGTATTTTGGGATAAGACCTGGGATTAAGGGGCCTCTCCATCACTGCCTTGAAGGTAGCGACAGAGCCGACTGGTGTTCATTAATCACTTGAAGGAATAAAAATGGTGACAGCTATGGGACGGTGAAAAAGTAATTCCCTCCTTACAGATTTCTTTTATTTTTGCTTGTTTTTGTCACACTTACACGTTTCAGATCATCTAACAAATTTTAATTGAGGATTTAATTTACTTGAGCCCATGTGAAGCAATAATTGACACTTATGTCAAATCGTGATTTCAAAATGAGGCCCACACACCAAAAACACAAAAAAATTACGAATTTTGCTCACCGTCAGGAAATCCTAAGGAAGACTGTCCAACCATCGATCTGTGACATTAGCTCCAGTGTAGTTGTAATTCAACTACCATAAAACGTTTACGGTAGTTGAATTAAACCAATCATGCAAAGGGGAGTGGGTCAAAGTTTCCCCACACCAACATTAAAAACCCATGACCAGTTGTTCATGACAAAGATATTAGGTTTAGCAACCAATTACTTTTTCATATTCAGGCCCAGGTTGGTTTGTAGCATGTGATTAAATAAATACTGTATGTCAGACATGAGCTATTACATTAAAGTTCATTGCAATGCAAATCTTTTTTAAGAAATAACTTTTTTTTATGTAAAACTTGTGACTTGGAACCGGATAAAATCGGTTTATGTCAAATTAAAACTTTCATTTGATGTAAATCACAGTTGAGGCGTGACTAGAGTGTATCAAAACACACATCATGCCAAAAACCTTGCCTTCCAAAAATCAATATAGACTTATACTTAAAATTGCACATAATACTCCATACACTATGACATGTTCATGATATTCTTATGGTGTTAAACATTTATATTAAGAACTAATGTTACTAACTTATGTTTTACCTGTGGAAGTGCAACACCACAAGAAAGTAGCAATGGGTTTCAATGCGATAAACATTTATAGTCGATCTGGCTGGAAACATGCAGTTAAACACATCAATGGGTCAATATGACACTGACCCATTGATGTCTTCAGTGCAGAGTTGTTAGACCAGATCAGCTTCTGTACAGTCTGCGCTCTTAGAATAGTGCGATTGGCTTAGTGGTCGTGACAAATGAGAATGTCAGTGGTTGCAGCAACAGTACTATACATAGATACTACAGGACAGAAAGCTTTACTTTACAGTCACTCTGAACGACGTCTGCGGCTCACTGCTCCTTCCTGAGACGATAAAGTTTCAATCACCTTAAAAAATAATTAACTCGAACAAGCTGTTTGCAAAGAGTTTGATCTTTCAGTTTATCAGACATCGATTAATATTTGGATAATGCAGTAAAATAACTTCAGGTTTTTGCATAGGGAAATGGAGACAGAAAAATTAATTACTAAACACTAAACACGTATCCTTGAAGTCTGAAGTCAATCTTGACCTGAGACCAAGAAAAGAGAAAAAATGAAACCCTCAAGGACATACTTCTCAGGCCACATTATTTGGAAAAGCCAAGGATTGCTCAGGTCATGCTTAGTACAGGGAGAGAATTGAAAACCCAAATAAGTCTGGAGCTGTCCATCTTTGCTCTAATTAGGGATGAGATTAGTTAGTCATAATGCCCACTTCATCCGTCCCACAAGTATCCTGTCAAGAGAAATCTGACAACATCTTATCAACCAGTGTGTGGGCTGATCATTTTGTTGACTTTTTAATAGCTGTCAAAAATCAAATCTGGCCTGAGTCTTTCAGCCCTCCAGCTGTTAAAAAAATCAGTATGAGTGAGACAACATCCTCCACCCGCCGCTAATCCTGATTAAGGAATCAACTGTTTAATGATTTCAAAGAGCTCCTCTTTAACTTCACCAGCAAAGATGTTTGGATAGATCAGCCACATTAATCATAATAATAACAGAAAATGCAATCACAGATACCTGAAAAAAAAAAAAAACAGCAATAAACTTCATATTGTTTATTGCTACCCTGCCCAAAATGTGAGGTAAAAAAAATCCGATCACAGACAGAAGAAAACTTTATACCACGTTCCTCTATAATACATTTGAGGGCTACACGCACTGGCAGCATCAAAATATACCTATATATGACCTACTGCATTATCATTTCCAAACCAGTAATCAGATTAAAATTACTGATCCAAGTCACTGTGTGTTTCTATTCGCTAGAAGATATTCTACCTAAATTCTTGCACCTAAATTAACACGGTCCACATCCATGGTACACCAGATAAAGCCAATAATCCATAAAAAAGAAAGTACGCCCTGTGTCATATTCTAAGGTTTAGCATATTTTGTGCATACCAGTGATTTTCAGTGTACTTAAAGTAGTTTTGTGTTGCGCATTTAATACTAATATCAAGGAATCTGCGTGTAACTGAAGTTTTAGTAACACATGGAAACAAAAGATCAATTACTGTTTAAAACCACAGCACTGATAGAAAATATACTTCATTTTTGCTGTGATTACACAATAGTTGCCGATTGTCATTTGAAATTGTTTTGTTCAGAACGCACACAAGTAAGAAATTTACAAAAAAAAAAAAAAAAACTTACAAAATAGCATTGGCCAATCCTAAAGTTTTTAAAGCAGGTCCCAGTTTCACATAACTCCTCAGGTTACTCCTGTCATTGATTCAATGACCCCTCTATGACACTGAAACACTTGGGTAACTGCTATTTATTTGTTGCATATTGGATTTACAGAGTGCAGTTTGTTAGTTGTGAATCTTCATTAGAGAAAAACAAAGTGTGATATTTTTTAACATTTAACACTCTTCTGCAGTGTGAGCTACACATATGTTGCCCATATGCTCATTCTGCTCACAGCAATTATCATTTTGTCTAAATTTGGGAGAGACTTTCAGCTCGAGCTCACTCACAGCCATTACAGGAATATCTATTTTAAGTACAATTTATTCACATCCATCATTACATCAACCAGGTAAGAGAAAAAAAAAGAAACATTGGATTACTGATGCAAAACAAGCACAATAATTATGATGGTTGACGCTGTCAAGGTAATCACTGAAAATGTCACGGTAGATAAAAAAGGCAGAGAAATAAAAGGTTCTCTTTACGTCCAAAATGAAAGTGAAAAGATTCCCGCATGTTCACCATAACTACCCAGCTCACAAATGATCTGTCCATTGACAGGAAGCACACATTAATTCTTCTACCTATTACGCCATTATCACCCCATTACTCACAAACTCATTCAGTTACAATTGTCCATTGGGAGAAAGCAATGGCGTGGCCATTACAACCTATTTTGCGCCACAAATGATAACAGGAGCAGAGGTTGTTGAGTGGGAGAGGAGAAATGAAATCACTTTTCCAAAACCAAATGGACCACCTCTTCGAAACACGAGGGACTTTGATTGTACCGCTCCGTCAAAGAAAGAAAAGGAAATATGGAGGAAGGAAGAAGAACATAATGGGTGAAAAAAAACCATGCCTGGTTCATGCTCAGAGATGGGATAGCAATGAGATGCCATCACACAGCAAGTGGAGTTGGAGTGGTCCAGGACTGATGAGCTGCTCTGATTGGCTGCAGCAGATGGCGAACACATATGCACACAAGAGGATGAGGAGGGCTAATGATGCATGAAAGAGAATTGCCCCCTCTCCTCCTCAAAGGACAGTCGCTCCACTCATCACATGGGCTACACTTATACGTTTGACTTATGAGTAGATTGTAGGGTCATTTGAGATTTTTTTTTTTTTTGTCTATGTTTCTACATGTGTGTAGAAGTCTTTGTTCTAAAAAACCAAACTAAATTCATTATGCCAATAGTGAATTTTAATAATTTAAATTGTAAATATGTAGGTTGGATTCTTCTTTACTGATGGCAAAGGGCAGAGGATGCTTTATTAAAACATTATTATATCTGTTCAGAGGTCAGTTTTGTGAATCCTTATCAAGTCAGAATGTGATTTTATTTATTTTAGCAGTTTTGGTATCCAGGAGTAAAAAAACAAAAAACAAAAAAAACAAAAAACAAAAGCAAAAAGAGGTAACAAGGGTGATTTCACTGTTTTTTTCTGCATTATGGCCAACAATACAGGCACAAAAGTTGCTCGTCATAGTTTGGGTCAATATTAGAGCTTCTTTCTCAAGTGAGCTTGTTTGTTTTTTTGCAAACTTATATCCCACTTATGTTGTGTCTAAGACATTTCCTAGTAAAGATTTCAACACCCACTTTATTAAAACACCGGCTGATAAGAAATAGTTTGTAGGTCCACCAGAAATGCTCTAATCTTCATGATAGTTTTATTCCAAGATTTTCCCCTTAAAAGTGTGATATCTTTGAAATTTCCATTTTTTTCCAGGATGTTTTACAGCTATGGTACCCATTCCCTTTAAAACCTTTTGGTCAGAATTTATCATCTCCACACATATCAGACATGTCAACATGTAGTGCTACAAATATGTTATTTTAAATTAAATTCTTCCTAAACTTGAAGTTCATCTCTGAGCATATTGTGCAAAAACTACCAGGTACAAGGTACTGAGCCGATGAGCAGGTCTTGAGGTGCTTCGCGGGCAGCTATTGAGGCAGAAAAAATGCATTTAAACACATTGTGAGGCAGAAGCACAGATTTTAAACTGTGCTAGACTGCAGATATTTTACCTTTTCCCTCATCCTCAACAGGAATGTAAGTCCTCACAGGGTAGATTATTTACCATATGTTAATCATGAGGATAATGTAACCTCGACCACCTGGCCATTGATGGCAAGAGAGAAAGGGGTCAGAGGATAGAGGTGAAGGAAATGGACAAAGAAGGGATGTGAAAAGTGAAAGACAGGAAAAGGTTGAAAACTTAAAGTCAGAGCCCTTTATAGCCTGTGATGAGTGTAGGGGCAAAATGTCCTTAAGATACTGATCTATTGCTTTTCTCATCCAGTACATCTTTGGCTCAGAGGGCAGAGATGCGCTGATTAGACATCACTCAAAAAAACAGCCTGTACATAGCTTGGCTCTCTCAGGACATCCTTGTTTCCATCTTCTCCCTCTGACATTGTTCTTTCTATTCTTGCGCTTATGTTGCAGTGCTAACGTGTCTCTTCATCCTGAGTAAACAGATGAACTCACTGTGAGACTTTTGCTTACAAGAGATTTAAGGTAACTGTGGTTTTGTTAATGGGTGGATATAATGCCGGGCACACACAACATGCATGCTTCCAAACGATAAAGAGCACACACTTTATACTGTGGGTGACCTTCCAAGTAAAGGTCAGCGGCTTACAGGCCTATAAAGGCTTTGCATGCAATTCAAACCATTTTCCACCTCATCTGTTGTCACTTAGTCGTCCTGATTAACTCATCAGGCAAAAGATAGAGCACCTGTTGTTTAGTGTGAGAGATAAAATACCTGAGACACGCAGGTTTAATTGATACGGATTGTATGGATTATGTATCCAGAGGTTTCTGCTTCCTCATTTACGTGGAACGACGTGTTGCATTAGAGAATTAAAATATGACAAAGATCACAATAATCTATAATCAGTCACCAGTGAGAAAAACACTGAGCACTTACAGTGCCTGCCATATTTATAGGGTACAGATGTATATATATATATATATAAAAAAACTGATCTTATCTCCTTTGCAGTAACAATTTTACAAAGAGTGTTTCTTCAAAAACCCATCTTGTTAGTCATGGGAAGAATTATTAGTAAATCTGACTGAACAACTTCATATCAGGGATGTTTAACCATTCTTTTTTTTTGTACAATCTCTCTAGATTTAGTGTGGAGTCTTTGTTCCACTCTTGTTCTCTCGTCTCTTCAGGACACTTCTTAGATTTGGAGTCTGGGACGGTCATAGAAGAGTGCAGATTTTGGGTCTGGCAAGACATTTCTCTATTGCTCTGGCCATATTTTTTTTGGATTATCACCCATTTAAAGATCAAATGAAGACCTATTCTGAGTCTTTTTGAAGAGTGAAGGCGATTTGCATTTACTTTAAGTAAACAAATAAAAATTGTGATGTTATACATGCCAACGACATTTCAGAAGCGCTGGAAGCAAAAGTGGCCCACAGCATAATGAACCCTTGACCACCTATTTAAACATGTGCATCTTTATGCCAAAGAAATATGGGAGTGTTTCATTCCAGCAAGTTCAACTTTGAAATAGTAGGAGGAAATAATATTTGTTTTGTTTTGTTAGTTTTATTTTAAGAATGGATGGATGGATTGTTAGGGTACCAATAATTATGCTTTAAGTGCTGAGTATTCACAAATAGATAAAGAATTAGCAAAGTATTTAACATAGGATTTTTTTTATTTTTTTTATCAGCTGTACAAATGTACTTAAAGGTTGATTTTTTTTTTAATTTTCAGTTTGAAATGATGCTCAAAAAAAGATAATTGTTTTCATTTTTTCAAATCTGGGGTACCGATAAGTATGACCGTCACTGTAATTCAGACTCTTTTCCCACCTTCATCCAGAAGTCATCTGTGAGTCATGGATGCTCAACTCCTCCACACTGTCAAAACAAAAAAAAAAAACAAAAAAAAAAAACCCTAATCTCAAGCATTTTAGAGGATTAGTTTAGCTTAAGTTTATACACATGCAGGAGATGCACACAGTCATACACAACCACAAAGGATTAAGCAAGGATTGTGTCACTCAAATTATTTTTCATGGGAATTACAGTTTGTGTATGTGGCTGCATGAGATCAAATTAAGGCATAATGTCTGGCTCTGAGAGCCTGCAGATAGACTTGGATAAACATGACTATTTCTTAAAATAGCTCTTTGATTTTTGCAAGTGAAAATAAATAATCTATATTTATATGCCAGCAGACATAGGGATAATCTTTCTCACAAGACAGACTTTCCAAGAACTTGGTCGAAGCTTCTTATTCTTACGGTTCAAGCTAAATTACTTCTCAAATGTGGTACGTGGAAACACAAAACCTTTTTGGTATATTTTAGTGTTTATATTTTTTTTAAAAAAAATACACATAGTTAATGTGTAAATTTGCCAATCAGTTACCAACCTGGACAGAAGTGATGTGACTTACTCTACCCAAATAATGTAAAGCTTACACACACAGAATGTTGATCAATCTGTCTTAATGTAAAGTAAAATCCAAACAAGTCTAAACATGGGCTGCCAAGGACCCTGCCTGGAAAAAATATCTGATTCATACAGACAGCCTTTTTAGTCGATGGCCTGCCAGCATATTTGTTGCTGTCTCACATTATTTATTTATTTTTCTTCCTTAGCAGAGATGAGAGCAGCTTGATGCGTCACACACACCACAGGCCAGAGAACTGATGTGACTGATGCTTAGCCTTATTCAGGAATGGAAAGAAAAAAAAAAAGATATGTAGTGAGTCAGTGGGCAGAGTGTTCAATATGTCTTGCCCTTAAGTATAAAATTGTGATGTCACATTGCAATGAGTCAGTCACTGAACAGCTACAAGGTTATAAAATCAAACTTAAATTGAAAAGTTAACTTGAGATAGCATGGGAGGAGAAGGGCAGCAAGCAAGGTCACATTTTGTCACTCTCTCGTTAGGGAGCCCACTCAGTCCTTAAACGACGGTGTCCTGCATGGTTTAGATATTGTTCTGCTCCAACACAGCTGATTCAAACACTCGAACGGCCTTATTAGCACATGTAGGATAGCAATCCTACATGTGTTAGAATGTGTTGGTGTTCTGAGTATACCTTTCAATGGCTTCCTTTTAAGTTAGCATTTTTATGCTCTTCACCTCAGAACCTTGATAGGATAAAAATGATCAGCTAGTAATGTCTCAATGCAAAATGTGCAAGTAAACTGGCAAAGAAACTTGGGACAAGTTGAAGTTACATCCTACTGGAAATAAACCAAATCCATGCTAGAACACTAAGAACAGAAGATTTGGGCATCTAAAGTGGAAACACAACCCGCTGCATCAAAATTCTAAAGAACTGAACATTTGCTTTGATTAGCTAAATGCCAGAATAAGAGGCATTATACTTTAAGGAATTTGTTACTTTCTTTCAATTCATAAGTTTATATTCTCCGTGATTATTATGCCTTTAAATTGTTCTGGCATTTACAAAATGCTTAGCTTACTTTGACTGAATGTCAGACAGAGGAAAAGGTTGTGAACCTTTTTATGCAGCGTATGTAAACATTTGATTTCAACTATATGTCTGCAAAAACTTTCTATTGACAACATATATTTCCTTGATTTGCTCGTTTGGTCACAATTTGGTCACAGTAGGTAAAAGGTTGCAAGAATTAATAGTTTACAGTTGGGACCAACATAATGTTAGAAAAACACATACGTCCATGGAGTTCATCAACATGTTAAATCGTGCTCTAAAAATATTGGCGTTAGTTAAGGTCACTTTCTGAAAGTGCCGCACAGCCCCTCCCTGTTGTGTTTGTTTTTTCTCTGAGGGTGGAGGGGAATGGACCCTGACAGTCAACCATGCATGGAAGACCAGTCTGTTGTAATTTAGAGGCTCACTTGTTTAATAAGCTTGGTCCTAATTTAGCCGTGCTGTCTTGCACTTAAACGGAGAAGCACGAACATTTAGAAAGGAAAAGCTGTCAAATTTCTAAGGAGAGATTTTTAAAGGCTACTTAACATGGAAGGATTTATATCACTTATTTTTTCATAAACAATATAATCTGCTGAATTTCAGTCTATTTTTATGTGGATGTACAGAAATAGATGAAGTACCTAATCCATCAGACACCATAGACTGGTTCCTGTCCCTTGTAGAGACTCTTTTGGATTGGATCGTACTTTTGGAATTCCAAATCATTTAATCACTTTGAATTGGTTAAACATTGAATAATATTTGCTTTTCCAAATTGTCCACCTCCGCTCCAAACACAAACAATTACCACTCTCATCAGGAAGGCAAGATAGATATATTTACATATGTTGTTGTTATTTTAAGTTTTGACATCAGTCATAAATCTGTATATGACCATATTTTTTTGTTTTTCATTAGCAACAGATTTTTAAAAATCAATCTTGTTTATGGACAAAACCATCACAAGCCACACTACAAATATAAACTAAAGGTCTAAATTAAAATACACATATGTTGTTACTAAAAGCAGAATTCCCCCTACCTTCAGATAAGGAAAAGCCTTCATTTTTTTTTTTTTTTTTTTTTTTTTGTGTAGTATTTTACAAAACAGTGATGGAGTTCAAGAACCTTGAATCTAGCAGGTAAACCATCGCATATATTTGAGTGTAAACCCATAAATGAAGACTCACATAAATTACAAAAGTAAAAGCCTTGTGCTTTTCAGCTTTAGTCTATTTAAGAGCTACAGCTACTTTCAGGATGAACTGCAGAAAACAGGCACCACAGTCCAGTCGGGCAAACGGCTCCTCTGGCCACAGAGATAATCGTTACAGTCATTAGGATTCCACTGTGCTTTCCTCAAATCATTGGACACTCCATGTAATTAAAGCCAAACCATCATGCTCGAGGCACACTAGAGCTTGGACAAATGTCTTCGCATAAAACTACATTGTTTCTTTATTGACTGAAGAAAACTCGAAACAAGATTCCCTCAACCTCGGCCTTATTTTTTAGACGTGATAACAACATGGCAGAGTTGAGCCACTCTTTTGGTGGCTCAATCCTTCACTCTCTTCCAAACGAGGAAAAAAAGGACACAGATGAAGAACCCTTTTAGTGGCAGAAGATTAATTTATTTTGTTGTGTTTTACATGTCTTACTTAGACAAAAAAAAGAAAAGTGGTTTGAAAGTAGAATGTGCATGCCCAATTTAAACCATTTTAGCCTGTGGTACGATAGCTGAAAATATGTGTTGTGGACATGTGTGGCACAGCAATGATGCTCCCAATTTCCATAATCCTGCAGAAAACATCTAAGCTCTAATGAGCAAGAATTTAAACATTTTGAAAAACTGTTGAAAGTGCACCTTCTGGTGGTAGCACATTAGGTTGTTTATCAATAAAAACAGACTTTTAGCAGGGTCTGGAAGCTGTGTTGCAATTACAGCATTGGCAGAAAAACACTTGGTACCACTACAACATTCTCAGAATTGTTTTACATCTGAACGCAGAAAGTAACTAAACTGAATTAGATACAAACACCCAACTGCTTTCAACACCAGTGCAGAACACTATATTATGTAATCTACAAAACAATCGTAAGAGCTATAGACCAGGCAGGAGGCAGAGAAAAGGAATGGCCTCTCAGAAGTGCTGAAAAAGCATGGCAGGCTGAATGATGGGACAGCTGTGCCACAAAAAAGAAGGATGGAAAGCAGGAGAAGTGATGCAGCGAGTGCTTGGGTTCATGTGCTGGAAAAAGCTTTCAGCATGATCATGAAGTCTTGTCTTCACAATGCAGTACCTTCTTTCTCCATTTTTTTTTATAATTTGTAAGCATTTCATGTGCATATTATTATCTAATCCCTTCCCTCCTACACCTCTTCCCTCTGTGCTGCTTCCCTGGGTGGCCGGTAAGGGGCCCCGAGATATTTCTATTGGTACCTCACCTCATCTGTTGTCCTGATGGGAGACATGAGAGCATGGCAGTAGACAGACACGGAGGCTGTAAGATCGGCGGTCTAAGAGACAGGTGGGTTGAGATGGAAGGGTGAAGAAAAGCAAGACAAAGACAGATGGAGAATGACAGATACTATAAAAAGATAGACAAAATGATCAAATCTACACTAGCAGGCTGGTGTTCAGCACACAGCGCATTAGTATGAAAATAGAAAGCAGCAATGCAAATGATGTGAGTCACTTGTGGCCTTTGAGAGCTAATTTAAAAAGCAGGTAACACTGATTCATTCTTGCCTGCGCTAAGTGACTAGATCAACCAAGACAACCCTATCTTCCAGCACCTCCTCCACGTCGAGATGCTCAAGAGTGCACTGATTCATCCTCTCTGCTGGTAATGCCATGTTCTACATAAGAAGCTATGTGTGTGTGTGTGTGTATGTGCGTGCGCGTGTGTGTCTGCGAGAAAGCAAGAGAGAAAGCTTCTGCACATTTTGGTTGGTGGGCAGTCAAGCACTACCTACTGATTCACTCCAGTGCAGGAAAAGAGGTCCACACATCATCCCCATGACAACACCGCTATTGCTTGCCAATAGGAGCACCTCCACCTGCAATTAGATGCGGCCGCTGATGCTTTGAACATTGTCAACGAGAAAGCGACTGGAATATCACATAATATGTACCACCCAAACAACAAAGCATGAACATCATCCTCTGAAAATACCTTATTTAAGTGTTCCAACATCAAAGAGGAAATAGATGCCAGTCCCCGTTTGCCTTGACCTTCCACTGCTGGAAGTCCTATCATCCAGCTGCAAAAAGCGGTTCAAACCTGGAAGCATTCCTCTTTGCGCTGCACTACTGGGAATAGATTTAGCATATGCATGTCTCTGTGTGCAGCGGTGGGCCACGACATACCAAACCCCCAGGGTGGTACCACTCTGTGCAGAACCTCATGGTTGCGCTATTGCTTTCTAAAGGGATAGAGAGTTGGGGTCCCCTCACAGTTGAGCATGCTTCTAGGTGTGGGATACTCTGAGAGAGACAATGACGGTTAACCCAAGAACAGATGGAAGAGGAGAAAAGCTTGGAAACTCTTGGTTGGCCTGGTGCAATGTAAGAGGAATTAAACATCTGTCACATTCTGTCACTGCATCAGAGACAACAAGGACCAGCAGCAGTTTTAGAAGCCAAACAATCAGTAAGGCTTGTTTGAAGACTAAGGAGAGATAATAGCAAGGCGGTGCACTTTAGCATGTAGTAACTACAGGATTACTGTATTGGGATATGGACCAACACAGAGTAAACAATAATTCTAACGTGAAAGGAGAAACATATACTTTGCAAATATTTATCATAAAAGTGCAGAATTGCATTTGTATCCAACCCCCTTCACTCTGATATCCCTTAATGAAATACAATGAATGTGAGAAACTCTAGTCTAATTTTAGACCTAGTATCAATGTCTGCCATCTCTCAATTTGTATGAAAGGCTTTTATTTAAAAATATCTGGAATTACTGCTAATGGACACATCACATACCCTTTACATTGACTATAAATCCAAGTAGTTTAGTTGGTCACGGTTCCATTTCAGTCAGCAAGCAACTTCCCAAAAACCCTGATAAAGTCAACTGAAGCTGAAACACCACACTAGTTCTCAGCTAAAACAATTATCTTCTCAGCCCCCTTGTTTAATTGGGATTGACATTTAAATGAAGGAGGTAATATGTGCCAAGGACAAAGTATGCGGTGTTAACAATTACGATACTGCCTAATGGGGCATGCCAAAGTTATTTTGAGTGCATGTTGTGGGAGAAAGAATAGGGCGTACTCTATTAGCCAGAAACCAGAGCAAATCTATGAAGTGGGACAAGGTCAGAGTCACTCCTTCGTTCCTAGATTCGCAGCTCAACATCCAAGCACTTCAAAAAACACTGAGTGGGATCATTAATATCAACACTAACCAAGAGAAGGCTTTTAGCATGCACAAAGTGGCTGTCAAGGATATTCTGTCATTTATGTAACACCTCTTTTGCCACACTGAAAGCCGAGCACTAAGCAGGTTTAGATAAAACCCTGAGAAGTACCAACAGATTGAAAATCTTCCTGTTTTTTTGTTTTTTTTTTTCTTTCAAAAAAAGCTTCCTCAGTCTTACAACATTTTTTTTTTTTTTCTCTTTGATAGAAAGACAGGAACTCTGGTTAAATTAACATCTGGCCGTAGAAAATCAAAGCTTGGACAAGGAAATTAGAAGAAAGTGCACTACACTAGTATTATGTGTCTTAAAGGCTCGCATATAGAGACAGCAAAAACATGGCAGAGCACAGGAAGGCACCTGAGGTGGGAGGAGGAAGGTAAATACTAAAATACAGAGCTCCAATGTGTGTCCTTCTACCGATCCGGCCCCTGTGCCGCTTTCCCTCTGAAGGCCCCAGTGTATCCAACCTTGAGCAACCAGGAGAACAAGGTGCCGTCTGTGAGGAATCCGTCTACCTCAAAGCAGATTTCAAAGGAATGCTTCTGGGGTTGGATGTGAACACAAGCTCAGGAAAAGCGGTGTGGACCTACCTCACAAAGTTCACCGTGATGGAGGAGTGTCATCACATAGTCTGAATAACAGAAGTCCCATCAAAGTTGATCTCTTTCACCTTGAATTGAAGCCAAATTATAGCTACAAAAATAAAAGTACAAGAAAAAAAATGCAAACTGGGTTAGAGGCCCATATTGAGATGCAATAGTCTGTTTTATGGGTTTCTGATATGAAATTATTTTAAAGAAAAACAAACTTTTGTGACAAATTCTCTGGGAATTTGTCCCATCGAGAAAAAATACCTCTGTGAATTTCCCCTCAAAAGGACAATGAAAGACATTTCTATTCTATTCTATTTGCTGAAAAATTGATTAACAGATATTAGATTAGGTAATAAATTGTGAAATTACAATAATAAAACCCAGGTTAGCTCATGGGTATAGTAAAGATAAAGACTCAAATATCATTTTTTGTTTGAAAATTAATGTTTTCCTTAACTATCTTGATTAAAAAAAATATTCAAGACTGAAAGTCTTGGGAATACTGTTTAAAGGGATGACATGCAGGTCGAGTACACTTAAGGAAAGCTCTTAATGTCTGTCCTCTTCCTCGTTTAGTGGAAAAAGCTTAGACGTCTCTTCTGGAGCCATCCGTTCCTCCATCCTCTCTATTTTTCATCACACCCCTTCTATGACAGCAGCTTTGTTGTGAATGTTAACCCAGCCCAGTGGCCTATGGCTTGTCAACAGAAATGTTTTCTAAAGCGGCGCACTGAGAAATGTCCCCCTTCGGTGAGTGTGGAAAAATATATGGTTCAATTATAGGGCCTGTCAGGCTGGCATGAGACTGTGATGACCTGAACTGGGCTGCTGGGAGAGACAGAGTCAAGCTGATAACTAATGCAGTCGAAGTGGGGTTCACCCTCACGTACAGCGAAGTTCAATTTTGTCTTTAAGAAAATACATGACAGTCTTTTCAACACCACTCAGGAAACGATGAATGGTCTGGAGAATCTGCAAGTCCCCAATCAGCTAAGAAACGGGGAGAGACATGGTGAATCAAAGCAGTAAGCAGAACGGACTCGCTGGATCAGTGAGTCAATGTGTGCGTCAGCTGAATTCTGAAGGGCTAAGAGGGATTTTTAAACTGGAGGAAGTGGAGTTAATGTGCGATCTTGGAGAGCACAGAGCTGGCCTCGTCCACTCTCAGCCCACCAGTTTGACACCAATGATAAGAGGCCTCAAACAGCGAGCAAACGCACATCACCCACACACTCGTGAAACAGAAAAATGAAAAACACATCGGCCTTAAATGAGAAAATGGGCCGCGGAAGATACCGCTGGAAAAAGCACACAGATGACTCAAGCTGAACAGTGTGAAAGCTGATGCGGGAAGAATAAACAATCTCACTTTCCAAAAGCTGCTTAGCCCACATATTGTAAGAGGGGACTAATCTGACTTTTAATCAAGGACAGGCCACTGCAGTTTAGTTTGCTAAGCCCTGGTTCGCTGGAAGGAGATGGCAAAAATGGATAAAAGAGTACAGCCGTCTGACATGAGCAATTCTTAGTCAGCAGCAGCTACGTCAATGATGGCATCACAAACCTGTCTTCGGCATTGACCTGAGCCAACATTAAGTTCCTGTCCGGACAGCCATCATGTGTTTATAAGTCACTAAACTAATGAGAGACGTAGATGTAAATGTTTTGGTGCGACCTCCTTTGGCGCAGGTTGTGTTGCAAACTCAACCATTTGCTCTGTTGAACTAACCAGAAGGTATCCGAGGCTGCTAGTTATCTTTAGCATTTGGAAGCAGGGGAAGCACATAGACTGTCGGTCTAAAAACAAAACTGAAACTCCTGGCTAAAAATATGACACCATCCAAAAAAAAAAACTGTTTCACATCATCCATTTATAAAATGACTGCCTCGCCTTCAAATTTGTTGACATTTTTCTACTGTCTTAATCAAATGTCCTACAGCAAAGGTGATACCTGACATCTGCTGCGATCTTTTTACATGACATGCAGGTTCAACATGAACCAATAACCGTTGAAACACACAGTTATCTATTTATGCCTTCCAGGAATTGCATCAAACTTTCCACCATCATCTCCTTCCAATAGTTACAGATTAAGAATTCATTAGTGAAGCACACTTCAGTCCACTCATTCACACACTGAAAATGCAAAATGGTGCACAAGTGTGAAGTGGCAGGAAAATTATGCATGGCTTTCAAATAATAATAATAATAATAATAAAAAATCTGAAAAGTGTGGCTTGTTGTCATAGTGTGTAGTGGTTCTTGGTGGACATAAATGCAGAGAGGGAGAGGCACCTTGTAGATGAGGCATATTTGACAAAAGATGATGAACAAAAAATACTTACAAAACTCACAGGGAGCCAGGGCAGAACCATAAATCCTCTTATGACAAAAACCAGCAAGGAGACATGAGGAGAACATAAGGTAGAGTGGGGAACTAACAGAGTATAACGGGAGGAGCCAGCTAGGAGTCTGAGCAGGAGAGGGGTTTAAATACGGTGAGCATGAATGCTGGGAATAAAATAAAAAAAAAAATAAATAAAAAAGACCAGGGCTGATGAGTTAATGAGTTGCAGGTGTGAGGGGAAAGAGCAGAAGGAAGGCTGAGGAGAGAAAGAGAGAGAGACAATGAAATGAATCTAACACTAAAGAATGATTAGAGCTAATAAATCTAATTAATTAGGTTAACAAGTACTAACTAGAGACAAGAAATAAACATAACTATAAAATCTAAGAAGGGCTGAACTAAAGTAAAACTGAAACAAGACTGATCTAATCAACGAATGAGACTAAGGAATACGGAGAAACCAAACCCTCAAAAATAACTACAAACAACTCAGGACATAACACTTGTGTCTGTATTTATCTCCCAAAGTCTAAGCATTTTAAAACAAACTTTCACTCCAATTACAGGTATAAGTTTGGGGGATTTTCTGTCTACAATCTCTGCACATCTACAGACAAGTGTGCCCACGTTGTTCACAAAATAGCTAAAGCTCCCTCAGACTGAATAAAGAGCATTTATTAAGAAAAACAAAAAACAGAAATGCTGCATAACCTACTCTGGATCTCTTTGGATGTTAAGATCTTTTAGTGCAATATATGGAGCATTCTGCAAGAAGCACTTGTAACATTTCAAGCAATGCTTTTATAAACAATGCACTTTTTCTGAATTACTTATGTGGGATTAAGCACATTTTAAGAGGGCAGTTGGCGCATATCTAGCTCTGAAAGAGCAAATATTTGATATAATATCCTCTGAGATTATTAGTTTTATTATTAATTTAAGGGGACACTCTAATCTGAATATCATTTCTATAATCCTAACAGTGGAAAGCCAGGAAAACGACAGGAACTGGACTGACACGTTCACAGGATCAGTCTGAGAACTTAGTCATCTCACGTCTAATCAGTTTTGACATGGAGTAAGTAAGTGAGTAACACTCTCACGTCTGTTGCTATGATGGCTGTTACACACTTTAGCGAGGTGAGTAACCCACACAATGTCCAGTGAAGGCCTTTGGCAGTCACCAGGTGTGAAAGTAGAGCTCACAGGAAACATTTAAATAAAAAAAATAAAAAATCAATTCAAAACACAAACAGATATGTATACTCTGGGAAGATGTCTATAAAAGCATGCTTTTGATTGAGTAATCCGGCCACTGCCCTTCCTGAGGAGTTCCGCTGGATCCAAACAAGCAGTTTATTTAGTTTTTGTTGTTTTTACGTGGCGGGCTTGGGAAGGTGTACCTGGCTGGAAACACTCAGCCAGTGTTCAGCCTCAGAGCAGCGTCACTTACCGGCTGCCTGATGCCATAAATGCGCCGTTGTGCACACGCGTGTTTGTGTTAGTGAACGTACCGTTGCAACACTGGCGCTACTGTGAGTCATTACAAGTGCGTCTGAAAGTGTGTGTACGCATGGTGCAGTTAGGCTGCCTTCTGCTGCCTTCTGTTAATGAGGAAAATCAATTCATAACAAATTAAAATTAGATTGAATAATGGTTGAAATGTACTGATGTAATTTACCTCCTGATGTTATTGTAGGTGCAAACACAGACTCGCCCAATTTTTTTTTTTTTTTACTTTTCGCTGCCTTCTCTGTTCTCATTTAGGCTCGGGGCTTACAGAGGAGGCGATGATGTGGAGATGAAACCGGGTCTCCTTGTTTCTCCAGCTGCCAGACTGAGACGCAGGCGGCCTGCCGCCAAGTCTTCTCCATCACCTCCGGTCGGTACTGCCAGTCAACCACGCGGGGGTTCGTGGAGAAAGAAAAGCCTGCTTGCCCTGAGATGGGCTCTGTGCAGCTGTCAGAATCTCTGACCCCTTGCCAAGTCTGCCACCTCCGGCCTCACGCAGGGCAACAACCGCCGCGGGCCAGCCAACGGCCGAGGGGCGCAGGAACGGAATCACCCGTCTTGAAGGGCAACATTTTGTGCCTTTTATTATAGAAGTCACACTTTGATTGCACCTGTCATCCAAAGTCCTGCACATCTTGTACTAGTCTATGATACCAGCTTGGTCGAAACACAGCTTGAAGCAACCAGCATGGAGCATTTACTGGTATCAAGATATACCAAGGTTCAAAACATTTCCAACCTTCTAAAATAATTCATCACACTATCTCAGCAGTTTAATATCCTCCCTTACTTGTTTAGGAACACAGCTCCTCGCTCCTTTTCAGTTCTGTTTTGCACAAGAAAGATTTGAAAATTTGGAAAGTCGCTGCACTGAAACTAACGGCGCATCAACTACTACTGTCATTAGCGATTAGCACACTGTAATAGACGGTTGCCTGTCTGTTACGTGTTATGTGAGAAGATAGCCTGGCTAATTAGCCAGTCATCAACTTGTTAGATTATCTGAGTTACTTTGTAAAAAAAAAAAAAAAAAAAAAAAAAAAAAGCATATGGCGAGTGACTGTGTTGCTTGTTAAAAAAGTATTGTTACAGCGCTCCTCCAACTTCATCAACAATACTTGAAAGGATGGGTTAAATTTTAATTGTTTTGATCTATTTTCCTTTGGTATTCCTTTGAAATTTCTATATTTCAGATTTGTTGCAAGACGGACTGTTATCAGAGATTGTCCCTTCCCACAGCATCACCATCCACAGCGACTCTGAAGACACTACGATGACATGAGTTATGACAACATTTAATATCCCTTGGGGAATGGAATCATTTGCACTTTTCTCTTTTAAATAAAAGTATTTAGGTCATGTGTATATTTTTCTGGATATACAGGGATATCACTCTAACGTCAGTATTTCTTTATTTTGCTGTTTTTGTAAAACAAGTTTCAACATTTGTAACATTGATGAAGGGTACAGCAAGAAAGCCCACTGCACCTAACTTGGTATGTCTGAGGCATGAAGAGCACAATAAACTACAGTATTTTGTTAGTTATCTGCGTGTCAAGAGAGTGTTAAACACAACAGCAATGCTCTGCTTTGCAATGGTGGAATGGTAGCGTCCACCAATGCCAAGCTCCCCTTCAGCTAAAAGGGAATTAACTGTGTATTTGTTTTGGCACGGCAGACAGCAGCAGCAACCAGAGAGTATGTCACAATCTTAGCACAGATCTTTTCAGAGAATTTTACTGAAGGTCATTGTGCTTTTCGCTGTAGTTTCAGCATCCTGCTACTGGATCACGTGCAGCAGGAATACAGAAAAGGCGAGATCGGAGAGGTCAATAAACGATCCAAAAGTGTATACATTCAATTTTTCTAGGCCTTTTGGCTCTTGCTGCGTGCTTTTCTCAGCGTGATGAGGGGGGTTAGCTTCCCCCAGCAGGTGATGATTGTGCAGATAATAGTAGCAAGAAAGGGGGTAAGAAGAAGGTCAATCCAAAACACCGGAAGACAGCAAAGTGCAAAATCCGTAACCTAAATTACAAAGTGAGCAGCATCAGTATTTGAGAAAAAGGGCAAAGGAAAAACTAAGAAACAATGGGGGTGGGGGGAACTACATTACAAATGTTATAAGAACAGTGTACTGCTTTTAGATGGATTAGAAACAATCCACTGCCAGCTCGAAAGACTGGGCATTCGTTATTCCAGACTTCCCTCCTAATCTTTTCAATAACTTCTGATCTAATGTCATTCAACTGTTTTAATTCTTACATCATCTGCATTGTTTCTTATAAGACATAAATTAATGTCACACGACCACTTACAGGACTATGTGAAGAAGACATAGACATGGTAAATCTATCCAGGAAATGCTGATCTGGTCTACTAAATACTTTAGGTCAAAAAAGAGCTCAGAGCAATATTTAAATAACTGTGGACTTTACTTTCTGCTGTACAGATCTGTGGCAATGATTCAACGAACAAGCCAGGACAAAAATGGCATCCATGGGAGACCAAAAACATCTCTGTTGACCAAAATGAACACAAAAGCCCATCTATATGCCTGAAAATATCTTTATGATCTCCAGGACCTTTGGAAAAATATTCTTTGAACTGAAAAGACTAAAGAGGAAGTTTTTGGAAGTCTTGCGTCCCGTTACACCAGATGTAAAAGTTACAAACCGGCCCTTTTCCACTAGCTCCATAGCAGAAGGCCTCGACTTGGCTCAACTTTCCACAGTCCAGGTTGTTTAGTATCTCTAGTGAATGGGATTGTCATGTAGCTGGGCAATCCCAGAGTGAAAAATGCAGCCTGATGCAAACTGTACACGATACAAACACAACACAACAATGGAGGACATGGAAACTATGTTGAACCTTCCACTCAGTCTGCTATTCTCCTTAAAAACTCCAAATGCGGTGATGTGAGTTTTTACAAATAGCAAGTCAGAATATTGTAGAGGAATTGCACTTGTGACAGAATCAGTGACAGACAGTCTTCTGATGTGGTATTTTCAGCCCTCATGTTTGGATCCCCAGTAAAGTAGGTTCTAAAAAACTGAACTGGTACTTAATCATTACTACTGGAAACCTTTATGACCGAGTAAAGTTGAGATGAGCTAGTAGTTTAATGGTCTTAGGATGCATTGCAGCTTCAGGACTTTGACAACTTGCTGTAATTGAATTCTGCTTTCTACCAAAAAAAAATCTTCAAAGACAATGTATGGCCATCAATTTGTGGCCTAAAACTCAAACACATTTTTGTTATGTAGGACAACGATCCAATGCACAGAAGCAAGTCCAAAACTAATTTAAAATGTCACTGTGTTTATGTATCATTTCCTATTTTGAGATGTAAACCTAAATGCCTCTTGGGATAATAAAGACACCATAAACTGTGAGGCATGAATGATGATCCAGAGATGGATCCATTCCTGGCATGCCCACAAAAATACTATCCAACAGAAAAAGTCAAATGAAATAAAGGCTTTATTTTTTTTATTGTGACAGTTCCCTCTAATTTGTGTTCACCATGATGATGTGGTTTGCTCTATGAAATGTGGTTTAAGTAAGAGCCAACAAAAGACTAAGGTTTTCTTAAGTGAAATTGCCATGCTGAAATTGTTATGCATGTCAACATATATGTAATTATTGTACTATAAACCAAAAATATACTAAATTGGTTGTAGTATATTGTAGTAGTTTGTTTTCGTGAAAGGAAGGCTAAAGTGCCAAAATGTATTTTTCAACAGCAAAAAAAAAAGGAGAAAAATCTAAATAAAAAAATTGATACAAATAAGTCAAAGAAAATATTGCACACTTTGTCACAACAGCAGGACAGGCAGGCACATTCAGCACAAGGTCATTCAGCAGGAGTTGCAGTCATATTTAAAACATCCATAAAGTTGCAGCACTATTTCAGTTTCTCAAAATAATAGCTGCAGTTTGTTTTTACTTGAATTACTGGACCTCTTATTTGTTACAACAGCAGCAGAGATCTCAAAACCAATCCAGATAAAACTAAAGATGGGTTTTAGTTTGACTGGGCTATATATTACTTTTAAACTTATGACTGAATAGCTAAAGAACACACTACAATGATTTTACTCTAAAAAATAAGAGCCTACAGGGTAAATTGAGTGTTAATCCTTAATGTTGCATGATTAAGGATTAAAAGTAATTGTACTTAACATAATATGAAATTAATTAATAGGCTGTGAAGACAAAACAAAACATAAAAAAATATCAAAGAAACAGGACTTTGTACTAATATGCATTGTGAGTTCAAACACATGCACAAACAAACTTAGAGAATATTTATTTTTTACATGTATAATTTATGTTGTAATGTATCATTTAAGTCTAACCTTATGCAAATTTGAAACATCTCTATTCAATGAAAGATGATAACAGTATTATAATTTCACAGCTTATTTATCCCTAATACTTAGTCTATTCGAGATATGTGTGAACGTGGACTTAATTAACAGCAACAAGCGTAAAAAAAAAAAAAAATGAAAAAAACCTCGTCTAGCGTAATATATGCATGTATGCGCAATTACGCACAGGCTCCAAAAGTTAGACCAAACCATGAGCACTCTTCGTCTTCCATCTGTAAAATTCAAACTTTCCAAAGAACAGGTATCGTTTCCTCCACTGTCAGCACAGCAGTAGGTGCGCCTAAAACATTCTGGACCAAAGATCATGTTGCCCAAATCCAAACTTTTAGCACAGACAACATACCACACATGTGTCTGCATCTACAGCTGTCAGAAAAAAGGCGCTTTGCCTCACCGGCTCCGTTCCGTTTCCGAGCTCCACAGTGCGCGTCCAGGGATGAAACAGATGGATAAAGACTGGCTGCCAACGCACAGAGCGAACCTGTCCGGGGAAGCGGTGTTGCCAAGTTAAACACAGTGCAAAACTGTACGATGGCAGAGATCTTTTCACAATAAAATCCCCATCTGAGCCCAGGGTCTGCATGTAACCAGAATACTTTGACGATTAAATGTGAGGCATTACAGCCACATCTCTACATAAATGATTAATACACATCAGCTTTGTGCATCGAACGATTAGCCCATCATCTGTTCTGAATCCATGGTGAGTTTTATTTTGAAATGGAAAACTAGATGTACTTGCTCTTTTCAAGACGCATTTTACTCTGACAAACTAACCGGCTGATATGACCAGCGAGCGCAACAACGCTTTACAGATTCCCAGACTTTGATTTGGCACTTAAAATAAATAACTAAATAAATAAATAAATAAATAAATAAATAAATAATAATAATAATAATAATAATAATAATAATAATAATAATAATAATAATACACACCTTAAGTTGTGGCCAGATGCCACAGAAAATTAACATGTGGCTGTTCGGCTATTATTGCATTGTATTTATTTATTTATTTATTTATTTATTTATTTATTTATTTATTTATTTATTCCCTTTTGTATATTTGTTTGTGTTTTAGTTTTGTGTCTATCTCATATTTTTCTTTCATCATAGAAAGAAGTGAGAATCTTCTTGTCTGACTGTTTCATGACCTGAACAGCAATACCAAAGTGGAAAAAAAGCATAGAAATTGTAATTCTGTAATGGCTGTGATCTGACCTCTGTTTTTAATATTTGTCTCTGTATTTGCTTCCAAGCATACTATATATATATAAAAAAATTCCCCTCTCACCCTCCGAGGGTGGTCTCTTTCATCCTCT
>NW_006800033.1:1033588-1097099 GCF_000485575.1 Poecilia formosa
TATATATATATATATCTTTTTTACTTTAAATGTGGATAAAAGACTGAAATGCTTTGTAGCTGTAGAATAATGTCCTTTAAACTTGACATGTCTCTGCAGCCTCTCAAACTCCCACTCAGGCGGCTCTCAACAATTTGCCCATGGTTTCCCCAGCAACAAAAGTGGCAAGATGTGTTCATCCAAAGTGAACTTTAAAGCCCATCTTAAAAAGCCAGCCTTAATGGACAACGAGCAAGACAATATGAGGGTAATAGAAGAAATGAAAACCCTTCAGGCTGTTGATTAACATCAGTAAAATGCAGTCGGAGTATAAATGTGTAAAAGGGAAAACAAAAAAATGAGGAGAAATGCTTCTGAGAAAGAGACAACCAGACTATTTTTATTCTGAATATTTGTATTCAGAATACACAGTGTTCTTTGCTCAATTAATTTCTTTGAAGGATAGAAACTGTTTGGCTAGCACTGAAAAAGTACACATTCAAATGACATCTTATTCTTAAATAAAGTAATTGCAGTACACTACGGCTCTGTATAATTATGAGACAGTTTGAGTTGCAAACAATTACCTGTCCATCTGAAATAACGTAATGTAAAACGGCTGTAAATCTAAATTACTTTTGCTGATCTTAAGTGGTAATTTGACATGACATTACATATCTTTAAGGTCAGGAAAGAGATTTAAAATTGTTTTCAATTTGACAAAAGCATGTTGAAATATGGGAAGAAAGAAATTAATTGCAACCAAAATATCTGACTCTTTTAAAGATTAAACGGGTAAAGTTTACTTCAAAGACGCTGTCAGTCAGACTTTGGAAGTCCATTTTCACTCTGTCAATTTTCAAGAGGTCAGCAGCAGGACAGATTTGGATTTGACTGATGGTTAGCAAACAGAATCAATGCCCAAGATAGAAAAAGATGTGCAATTGGGAAATGTGATAAATATGATCCATACTGGCAGTTAAAATGAATCCAGAACTATTAAATCAGCGACAGTTTGGTGCCAAGTTTGGTTACTGTTTGCAGTCATAAGCACGAGTTCTCCAACCTATTTTGAATGTATGAGGAAAGAAGAAAAACTCCTATCCAATTCACACTTGATATATGTGAACTTAAAAATAATTGAGGAAGATAAGGTCGGCAGAGCCAGAGGAACTGGGGAAACCGCCAGAGAGGGAAATCACCCCACTGCAGCACTGCGCAGCAGGATGATCTGACATCACCATTAGGTTCCTTAATGAAACTGAGGAACATTTCCTGTGTGATTACTGGACTAATACCTGGTGATTTAATTGACTGATACAGAACAGCTGAAAGGGTAACTCTAACCTGAGGTACTGGTACATTTCTCAACAATGAGCAAGGTTAGATCCCACAAGTTAATATGATGATGAAGCGCCAATGGAGGAGTTTTCCCCCTATTTAGAGAGCAAAGCATTGGCTGGTATGAGGATATCAGAAACAACAAGCCAGAGTAAAATGCATTGTTTTATATTTGATTTACATTTATTAGACACACATTTTTCAATGCAGCATTACATTTTAGCAAATTTAACGCCACAATTAAAGATACTGCCAAAAAAAACTCCCAGTGTCTTTGTGTATCTGCAGGAAACTCGTACCGATGACGGCAGGTGAAAGGTCACCGATTACTAAGAATTACCAGCAAGTGGATATCCCACTCACATGTATTAGCAGCGTTTTTGTTTCGATTTCTCAAACATTACAATTAAATTGTCATAAAGCTCCTTTTGTCTCAGGTGCCACAGGGAACCCCTGATTAAATCTTTGAAGCTTGATCAAAATGTGCCTTGATTGGATTCGCAGGCACACAATGAACTGTTTGTTATCAAAATGAGGTCTCATTGTGATTAAAATGACTCAAAGCACTCAATATTTGTATTTCAATTATTTCAGCTCACCTGCAATATGAGAGAAAGGAAGACACATTAATAACGTGTTGGCGGATGACAGAAGCTCAGCCGTCATCGACGGCGGCCGTTTCTCCGTATCCTTTAACTGCCAGCAGCTCCCAAACTGTCTTGAGTGATTTACAATGTGGCAATTAACCTCCGGTGGTGGCGGTGACTTTCAGAGCGTTTTTTTCTTTTTTTTTTCTTTTTTTTTCCCACGAGAGACGCACGGCCACGACTGAGGAGCAAAGCCTCCCAGCTCTTCCCAACACACTCTATCAGATTCTTATTCCACAGGGAGCCCACCGAAGCAAAAGCTATACATATTAATAAGTAGAGACGGTATCTGTTCGCACATCTTTTTTTCGCTGGAGTGGCATGCTCCTGAGTTGGACCATTGTCAGTATGAAGGAGCTCAAATTCTGCTGTGAAGAAAACAGCTTGAGATACTAAGAGTTGGTGAAAAATAAATATTGCATATAAATAGTTTAATAAAGCCAGAGATAAACCCTGCATTTGAAGTGCAGAAAACAAATAAATGAATCTAAAACCTTGTTTTTCTCTCCCAAGCCTACTGGATCTTAATTATCTCTCCTGAGTTTTTGATTTTCATAAAGAGGTGCTTCTTAATTAAATCTATGGCTGCTCAAAAATATGTTGCACTTAAGAGATTGGAATAATATATCAGGTCTAAATTAGGCAAACAAAAGTCCAAATGTGATAAAAATGATTACTTGCTTAGACAGTCTGGAAAGCTAATGATTCTCAAATGTTATGCGAGGAATGAATAAAACTAATAAAGGCTTAACTCATAGCACTCTCGTCCAATTCTTACTCATATCAGCATATCATTTTATATTTAAATATGAAAGGCAAGATCATGAACTTGCGCCTTCACATAATTATAGTGCCGCTGATGCATCAGAAAGAAAATTCATAGATAAGGTGAACAGCCTTACTGAGTTTCTCATTATGGTAACATTGTTATTCTGTCAAAAAAAAAAAAAAAACAGCATGCACGAAAGGAAAAAAGTAATATTCCAGCAGCACCCCTTATGGTTCTACAAGAGTAATTTGAAGGAAATGAAGTTGGACATAATCAGGGTCCATTTGCTTCATCTGATGATATAATCAAATCTCCTTTGGCTACACGGTCACATAGATTTGGTTCAGAATAGCACATAAAATTTTCCAAAATGTGTGCATTACATCAGGTGCTACGGCAGTCACATGGATTTTGTCTGTGCAACATGCATTTTACGTTGGCTCATATATATTTATATGGCTTTCCAAATGTTATAATGGTCGTGTGCTATTAAAACCCCTAAGATGCCTTTCTTTGTGTCAGGAATTCATTCAGTGGACAGACAACAAACCTGTGAGATTTTCTTGACTGTTGGCTTTGTGAAATATAATTTTGGCTTATTGTTTAGCTTGTTCTAATTTTAAGAAAAATATGCTGTCTTGTTGCAAATGAAAAAAAAAAAAAAACAAGCTTCGAATTTAGTTGATGAATCCACTAGTCATGTTTTTGGACTATGAGAGAAAGTCGATGGATGAGCCAGATCCCACGCAGTCACAAGGAGAGCATGCAAACACCAGAAAGACTCCAGTCAAGAATTTTAACTCCAGACTTTCATCCTACAAATCAACAGTGAAAACCATCAATTCACAAAGCAAACAGAACGTAAGCATCTGTGAACATGATTAAATCTATCCAGATAGAGATCAAAAAAAAAATTTGACATATCCGTCACTTTTTCTCTCTGAACTTCAACATACTTTGCTAACTTTGCAAACGCAGACATTGAGCTTTCCAATTAGTTTTGCCCTTTCAAAACGCATCAATATGTGGTGCTTTCAATCTGAAAGAAGTCAATAAAAGTTATGTTTATATTTAAATTATAGATTGGTTTCATTTTAGGACATCTTTAAAGTATTTGGTGAGCCCCAAAGTTACAATTAGGTCTTTACTTCATAAGTGGTGGCATTTGATCACAATCAGATGTTTATAGGCAATATATTTACATAAAATTGTACAAATAAAACTTGAAATAATTATAATCTCGCGGTGCACAATGTAATTGGTAGCTGGTGACAGCTGGGGAATATTCTGTTTTTGGATGGTTTTCGGGGTCTAAAAGCATATTTTGCCTTTTGTCTGCTAACTTTCAGGTTTTGTTTCTTGACTTTTTCGTACAGCAATAACTTGCAGAACTGGAACATAAGCACTAAAACAAACCATATTTATAGTGGAAGTCTAAAGTGTGGTTGGCTGACTTGGCATGAGATTGACTGTGAAATCGTACCTCAAAAGAGAAATCAGAAACTAGTCGCTATATAAAAAAAAAAATAATAATAATAATAATAAAAAAGATGCTATGTATATGAGCTGTCAAGGGTCAGTGAGATCGCTAAAAAGCTGTATTTTTAGTTCAGTTTTACATTTAAACAGGAGGTCAAGCTCAGCAGAGTCACTCCCATGTATGGAGATATGGAAGAGGAATTGGTCAGCCATCCATACAGATATATTCATTGAAAATAACTGCAGAAACAGGTTTAAAAAGGAAACCATACTGTAGCTTTATTAGTTATAAACACTGAGGGGAACTACAATGACTATTAACAAGCCCAAAACTTCGTAAAACTTGCCCTTCAAAAAATGATCCCGTTTGGTGAATTGTATTCCTCTGGATATGTTTTTTTGTGTTTTACTAACCTTGTCCACCACTAACCTTTTTTGCTCCATTTATTTTGTTAATCCCTTAGTTCTTCTTTCAACACTTTTTTTTGGCCTCCAAATGCTCATTGTTTATTTTCGGCCTTTCGTTATTTCCCCTCCGCCGTCTTCAAAATTCCATTTCCATCCACTTTCGCTTTCCCATGCAATCACTTCCCATGATTTCTGCCCCATCTCTCACTCTGCCCGTCCCTTTCCATCTCCACCTCTCATTTCTTTAATCGTTCTGTTTTCCAATGAAGGTTACTCCTGCCTGCAGGGCTATGAAAATGTCAGAGAGGCGCACTCCATTTTCAGCTACGTAAATAGCCATTTCCCGCCAGAGCAAACCCACTTTCCTGCGTCTGACCTGCCGCGTTACACATTACAAGCCCACATAACATGTCCCACCTCCTCTTCTAATACCTGAACGCGCTTCCGGGGGAGTATGACTAGTGAGTGCTGCAGGTGTCCTCTTCCTCATACGGAAAAACTGATCCACCCACTCATATCCATGTTTCATTCAGAGGCTCCGTATAATTTTGCATGAGCTCCATCAAAGTGGATTTTGGATTACAATGTATGTCTGGAGGTATGACTACAAACTCAAAGAGTTTTTAAAGACTGTTCAAAGTGCTTTCAACACTAGGATACGCATTATTTTAAATCAATATCTCACTGAAATTAAAAATCAAAAATCTACTCCGAATCAGAAGTTAATGATGTTTTAGAACATCTATTATTTTCAACACAGCCACAAAATGTAAACAAACCTAAGACCAGAGTGCAGTTTGTGAAACATTCATATTGAACCCCAGAGGAAAAGAGAAATTAGGTATTTTTATTTATTTACTGTTGTCAGTTGTGTGACATGGACAGTAGCTCCACATTGCCAAATGTATCCATGAAATAGTTAAATGTGATTTTTATTTTCTTATCAGAAAGCAAAACGTTTGGCTGGAAAACAGAGATTTCTTTCATTGAAAAGGTACATATTTTGTTTGTAATATGAAAATGTTCCACCATGAATTGTTGGGCCGAACAAAAATGAAGAAAAAAAAAAAAATTATCTCTAAACAGGACAAGATTTACTAAAATGCTGTATCCATAGTAGTGAAGAGCAGAATTATGAACACTGTTCTTTTGTCAAAAACATGCTTGTTTTCAGAGGTATTCATATGTGAAAAAGGATTTTCTGCAGTATTTGAAAGTACAAACACAACAGGGTTTTTGAAATGACAACAGCATCTTTTGTGTTTTACTCCTTCTAGCTGTTTCCAGGGCGCAGCATAAAACATTTTACCGCTCTTCTTCATGGGGTGTGAGACTTTCAGGAGTAATTTTTACACATGCAGTACTTTCTAAATGTAGAGCACACTTTAAAAAAAATATATATATTTAATGCATGTATGAAAAAGAAAGCATGATACAGTAAGATGTAAAGTGTAGGTTTTTATATCCTGCTGTTTCATTGAGGTTGTTAGGCTATTATTAATCATTCTCTTAGGTGCAATATAGCAGCAAAATGTGCTGAACTTAAGGAGCATTAAGAGACATAAAGGTGACTCACAACAGTATGCATTTTCATGGCCTGTCTGCTTTTCTAGTCCCCCCCAAAAATCTGTCTTAATAAATAGCTTTGATGTACAGGTGTTGTATATTCATAATAAACAATGGATGGTTTGTGTGGCAATTTTGCATTCTAACTTTTATCCTGGAGAAAACTTGCAATTTCAAAAAAAAAAAAAGTATAAAGTGCAAAAAAATAAATCTTAGATTTAAAAGGACAACAGTGGAACAATTAAAACAGCTTTTTCTATGATAAAGTCATGTCTTATTCTTTTCAATTAATATAATTGTGATTTTCAATTTCTAAAGTACATTTAATACAGCTTGATTTGAAAACAGGTGGAGATCAAAGGTAGAAATGGAGAGGCAGAGCTATCCAAATTCAAATATGATATCACAATTATCTGAAAATCTGAATCACTCCCTGGAGGAGCTACTTTAAAACCAAGGACAGAACAAGTAAAAATCTCTCGTAGATTTTCTTCTTAAAAGAAGCACTTTAGGAAGTCTTGACGTAGTGTTGGAATATTCAAATATATTCACAAAGTATGCAACAGCATGCCTGAAAAATGCTAATTTTGTTTTCCAGGTCTAACAAAAGTGCAGAAATTGACTCGTTAACCTTGCCTAAAACTACTTTGTAGTTCCCAGCCTACAACAGGATGTTAATGCTGTCATCATAATTCATCAGCACAGGGAAGAATAATATGGGAAAGTGCATCCTTTGATAAATATGAAACAGCACATTCACTGATAAAAAAAATAAGTAAAAAGATTTATGCTCCTCAAGACACAAAGAAAAAGCAAATCCAATTAAGTTTCCATTAAAATTTTAGTCTTAACTATAAGGTAACAAATGGTCTTTTAGTGCCGAGCGATAGAGAGCTCTGTGCAATTCATGTTTTTCTCTGAACTAGAACAGAACCTTGGACGCAAGTGCGATAGGATGCGTCAGCTTGAAAACATGCTGCAGAAATTTTGAAACTGAATTTTAGCAAAGACATAACAAATGTGGTCACCTTTTTTTTTTTTGATTGATTTTTGTTTTTAACTCCTCTTGTTCCTGTGTTCTCAACATCCACACTCTGAGAATGAGTCCCCCGCCCTCGGGTGAAGCAAGGCTTGTTCATTTCCGTGCTCAATGTCCCAGCAAGCCCTGATGGGGTTCCATGTCGCCCCTGTCCTCCACCTCCGCTCCTCCCTTCACTAACAATCTCAAGATCTCCGCTTTTCAATTTCCTGCAGCTCTGCAAGACAATGGAGTGCTGCATCAAAGGCCTGCATCAGCCATCTGATAGCTCACTTCAGCAAAAAAAAAACAACAAACAAACCAAAAAACGGAAGAAAAATCATTCTAACGGACTCTCATCCTGTTTTATTTAGACTGCACATTATTATCTTGGAGTTTTCATTTTCTGCAAGTTCTCTAATGTGGGCTTCAAAATTCAGAAAGTATGCTAAGGACCTCAAACTGAACCTTGGAAAGACAACAAATGACCTACATATACATATACTTATTTTTTTATTATTATTTTTTTTTAACAGAAACATCTGGGCAGAGTACAAACCTGGAAGGCAGAGGAGACCTCTGAGTCAAACAATGGGCTGTGCTAAGATCCTGTAGGACTTCCAGATACAAACCATCAAAACAGCAACAGAAAACCTACTGGACAAGAAATCCTAAGGTCCCGTGTGTGTGTGTGTGTGTGTGTGTGCGTGTGTGCGTGTGTGTGTGTGTGTGTGTGTGTGTCCTGGTTAGGTGGATCAGTGAGTTAATTTCTGACAACTTGATGGAAACCAATGGAGAAAAGGTGGCTGATCCATTTCTAACACTGTCTCCAGAGCTACTCTTTGTGAAGATCTAGCTGAGAGAGTTCAAACCTGGAGTCGAAACTGAACATATATGTGTTTGCATGTATTTTATATTTATCCTCTAGATTTACACTGTTTTCATAACACTGTTTACAGTCTGTACTGTATATGACCAAGAAAGCAACCCCACGTTTACTTGTTTTCTTTTTGTACAGTCAAAATAACAGGGAAATTATGCTCAGAACAAGATAATAGAATAATCCAGAAGGTAGAAAATTACAACTGGATCCGTTTAGACTCATTTCTTTTTGGTTTTCTCAGTGTTGCTGTTCCTTTAACAATAGATACATACTGTCAGCACTGTCAGTCTAACATTGCGCTCCTGCTGCGCCTGAAAATGACTTTCAAATAGCTTGATCAAATTAATTGGCTTTACTGTTGGACAGATGAGGATAGATACACCATTAGCTATTCAAAGAAAAGATTGACAAGAGTTTTTTTTTTTTTTTTTCTTGTTGTTTTATAATTACAAGGGCTGAAAGGAGAGTGAGGGGTAGACAAAGAAAGCTGGCCAGGGAAGAGGAAGAGAGAGGACACACTCTGCAGAAATGAGCCTGCTTTGTTTCCTCTCCCTGGCACGAGTCAGATGTTCTGCCATTCTCCATCTGGTGAAGCAAGGCTCCTTTTTCTCATTCAACACAAAACCTATCATTTGTACATTTGTGGATAGATGGGAGACCAAAGACAGGAATAGAAATTCTGAAGGACTCCGAAAAAGAAGGGGGTGTGGCGGCAGAATGAAATGTATTCAGCATGAAAGCATGTCTCCTCTGCTAATAAAATGTTTACGAATAGTGTACGGTTACTTTTTGTGACAACAGTCACGAAAAGTAACCCTAACCCTTTGCCGCAAGATGTTGCCGCCACTCGCAGGATACTGTTATAAGCAACTGAATACAGTGGAGACTGAAGAGGCTGAGGTTGAGGTGAAGCACTGTTGTTGCGAATTTGCTTACAGAGCAGCTGGTTGCATGAAATTGAGAGGTGTGGCAGCGACATGGACCTCATCTTAATTGGATCTGTCTGAATTCACCAGCAGTTAATTTACTGCCTCCATTAGGAAAAGCTTCAGCTTTGTGATAAATGGCCCAATCCAACAGTGAGGTGTTCTCACTGGGGTTGTTTTGGTCATTGGTGATAATCTCTGTGATAAGGATGTTAATTTATTGCCAGTATTACACAAGATACAGAAAGGATTTATTCTTCTTACCTAGATATTTTTATATTTTTTTAAGTTCCTTGTGTTTTTATTATTATTATTATTATTATTATTATTATTATTATTATTATTATTATTATTATTATTATTTCTAAGATACGGGATTCAAATAAAAAAGAATCTACATCACTAACTGTCTTTATTTCCCAATGGAAAAATTTATTTGGTAACACTTTATTTGAAGGGGATTGAATAAGACTGAGATGACACTGTCATAAACATGACATAACACCTGTCATGAACATGAATAAGCCTTCATGAATATTTATGACTGTTGTCATAAAGCGTCATTCGGTAAATTATGACACTTTTAATACAAAGTTGACATGATTCAAAATGTCTTTGTTATGACAACTTGACATTAACCAAGAAATCATTACTGATATAAATTTGTTATAAAAGTATTACTGATTGCACTTTAAAAAATAGATAACTTTATGTTATTAAAGGTAAAGTTTAAACAGTAATGATTTCTTGGTTAATGTCAAGTTGTCATAACAAAGACATTTTGAATAATGTCAACTTTGTATTAAAAGTGTCATAATTTACCGAATGACGCTTTATGACAACAGTCATAAATATTCATGAAGACTTATTCATGTTTATGACAGTGTCATGACAGTCTTATTCACCCCCCTTCAAATAAAGTGTTACCATTTATTTTTGCAAAAAAAAAAAACTTTAAAGAAGTTACATTGATGCAATTCAAACTTCACACAAGCCATTAAAAACATTTTTTTTAAAATCTGATGCAAAGGCCACGTCCAGTATAATAAATAGAAGGATGATTTAAAAAAAGAACAATTACAGAAATCTTGCAGCAGCAAATGCACCAATAAGCTGAGTGGTCAGCTGCATATATTCTACAGAATATCATTTTAACACTACATTTTATTATATCTTTTTTACACTCAATTATCTTTTGCTTCTCTATTTAACAATTACTGGAGTGAAACTTTGAATCGTACAGATTCACTAAAATACAGTATATTTCAACTTTTGCCATCATTCTCTCTCCTGGAAATGACACAGAAAAGAAAATCAAAGGTATGTAGACCATTCTCCTGTAGTATCTTCTACCACTTATCTGTCTCGAATGAGCGAGGTAGATCAATACTTTACTCTGTTATGCCAGCATAAATCTTTTTATGCTACATGGCTACACTGGTACTCAGAAAAAAAGGCCTTTACCAGGCTGTGTTATCAGAACAGTGTTGGTTTTGTTTCTTTGTGGTTTTTAAGGCTCTGTTCTGAGTTTTGACACCTGCGTGATAGATTGCATTTCCCCACCCAATGATACGGCCTCATTTACTTTCATTCTTCTCTGTCTTAGCTTTCACGTTTTTATTTCACAATTCTCATTGTATTGTGTGTGTGTGTGTGTGTGTGTGTGTGTGTTTGTGTGTGTACTTGTTTAATGATCCTGTTCAGAACCATTTTCATTTACTAGTCTTCTGAAGACTAAAAGGCCTTATTGGCACCAAAACACGGTCCTAATATGGTGAACCCCTTTGTTTTAGGGTCAGGTTAAGAGGTAAGGTGGGGATTAGACTCTGGTTAAGGTTATCATTAGAAAAAGTAGAAATACGGTTATCAAAATGAATGGAAGTCAATATGGGGTAGAAATAAAACTGTGTGTGTTGGTATAAGTATGTACTATTTACTTATTCATTTTTTTTAACTCAGAGAGACTAGTTTTTACTTCTATCAAAGTTTTTAAGTTTTTTTTTTTCTAAAATAAAACAGTTTGTTTCATAAACGAGGTATTATTTTCATTGTAAAACTAAATGACCCTCACTGACTACTACAGCATTCTCAGTATAGCCTAAGCCTCTGCACTGGTGCTCAGTTTTGGTTTTTAATCCACCAAGAAAAGTCAACAGGAGATAAAAAAAANATAATAATAATAATAATAATAATAATAAGGCCTGCTTTTACTAAACAAAAATCTTGAATTCTATGAATACATTTTTTATGTGATCCATTTTCATTCAATGTTTTGTTTGCCAATTACCTGACTAAATATTTACACTTTGATGCAAGGATCAACTAAAGTGAACTTACCGAGGTGGTTGGACTCAGAGATGAGGGCAGAAGGATCACCTTGATGCCTCTTTGGACATTTTCTATGAACGTTGGGAGACTGACAGCTCACTGGACAGATTATACCCCCTCTCACCAGGAATGAGTTGAGTGAGCTGTTGATTTCACCCCTCAACCATTTCTTTCTTTTGGAGTTTCAACGCTTTCACCTTTTAGTACAAAAACAAACTGCCTGCCTGGGGCAATTACTCACATAACACACCAAAGTTCAAAACCACCCAGAAGATGTTTTATCCACTTTGACAAGCTGTGGCTTAAAATAACTTCCTATAATCAATTTATGCTTTACTGTAAAGCAGTGGTTCTCAAAAATGTGACCCTTTTTATTGTTTCCCCACACATTTTAAATATGCCTCACTGGGATCAAATACTGATGGTTGGGGGGCAAATTTACCACAAAACATTTTTGTTTATCTATTTTTTCTTTTTAAATAACATAAGTATTCAGTACCCCGCCTCTCGCCCGGAACGTGAGCTGGAGATAGGCACCAGCACCCCTCCCGACCCCCATTGAGGGACAAGGGTGAAGGAAAATGGATGGATGGATGGATAAGTATTCAGTCAGTCATCGTTACCAACATAGTGAATAAGAACTGTTTGGCTGATTTCTGAGCTTACAATAATCCTCAGCAGGCTGACTGAGTTAATTACTCAATATGGATTAATAATTGGCAAGGGAAAGAGGACAGAGCAGTAGTTGTGTTTTGATCTAAATGTACCAACCCAAAGTAAACTGACTGGAAAAACACTTGGAAATCGAACCATTTTACAATGGATTTAAATAGCTGCTTGGCAGTTAGCGCTACTAAAAAGCTACAGCAAATTCCTTCTGAAGTAAAGAATAATTAGGAAGGCAGGTCTGCCTCATATAAACCAGAGGAAGCACAAAGTGTGAGTTTACCTTCTCTATAATGAAGCATGAAATGCACTCTAAAAAGGAATTAGTTGAACCAACTTAATTGAATTGCTTCAACTGGTAACAAGCATTTCAATTAAGTTTATCCAACTTAATTTATTAAGTTTAGCCAATTCAATATATTATAATCATCCAACTCAATTTGTTAATTTTTTAAACAAATTTATTAAGGATGTTTAAGATGACAGATTTAAGTCAGTCTTACTCAAATCATTTAAGTTTCTTCAAATAAAAAAGTAAATTAATAAAGGATCTCTTTTTTTTAGCTGAGGCAGCCTTTATTTTATTTATTTATCTCTAGTGGCCTTTATTTGATAGTTAATTGACAGGAAAGTGGAAAGACATGCAGCAAAGGTCGCCAAGGATGAGAATCAAACCTGCGACTGCCACGTCGAGGACTAAGGCCTCCATATGTGGGTTGTGCTTTACCCCTGCACAACCACAGCACATCCAAGGCAGCCTTTATTTGAGCATAGTTATTCAGGAAAGGGGTTACTGACAGAAAGGAAGACCTGCAGCTAAGGTCATCAGGTTGGGCATCAAACCAGCGAAGGCTGCGTCAAGGACTAAGTCCTCCTTATGTGGATTGTGCTCTACTCCTGCACCACCGCAGCACCCTGGTTGGTACAGAATCTGTCCCTGGTAAGCTTGAGTCATGGTGTCAGACATATTGAACTTAATTCTTTCAAGTAAAGTCAAAGTAAAAAGGTCCTTTAAGGAAAAGATTTGTAACTTTTTGGGGGCTGCAAACTTCTTAGTTTAGTTCCAAATTAAAATATTTAGTTGGGAACTACTTAAAAGTTTGAGTTGACTTTCTGTAGAATTAAGTCAAAGAGATTTTAAATGTTTATTAGAACAAATTAAATTATTTGAGTAAGAGTGACTTAAATTTGTCATGTTAAACCCCTTTATGAATTAAGTTATAAAAACTTAGCAAATTGAGATGGAAGGACTTGGTGAATTGAGTTGGATGATCATAATAAATTGAGTTGGTCAGACGTGGGACACGAAACTGGCATTGAACTCAATTGTTTTAAGTAAAGTCAAAGTGAAAAGTTCCTTTAGGTTACAGATTTGTAAGTTTTGAGTTAAATGAACACAAGTTGTCATAGCAAAAGCAAAAGAATTAAGTGAAATTAATGTAAACTAGTCCATAAGAATGAACTGCAGCCAACTGTGGGTTGGTTCACTCTTGACTCACAGCAGACTTCCAGGCCACTTCAGAGAGCTAGACCCTCATTTATTTTACTACAAAAACTTCAGACATGTTTTAAGATGTGGCATTTGAATTATCTGGATGCAAATGAAAGCATTAATTTAATTACTACTTAATAGTGTTGTGTAAAGTTTGAAAGAAAAAAGAAATTGTGGTTTTCTAAGTGCATTACCAACTGTCTCCCAAAAGATTTTGAAGATGGCAGTAAAATTCTCTCCAACTCAAAGATTCCAGACAAAGCTGATCTGCAGATGGAGTTCTCAGAGTGACCAGGTACTTCACTAGTCTTTAAAATTAAAAATTAAAAAAACACATAGCTGGAACAACAAACAGAAGGACAATTCAGGTGTCCCAGAGAACTGCATCTCTGAAGGTAACCTCATCCTTCTCTGCTGTCATGAGAAAACCAACGGGTGAAGTCGTTTTGCCTCTACAAGAAGGTCGACAACCTCACAGAGGGCAACTGGGCAGAGTGCAGCCGTCCATGTCCTGGACCATGGAGTGTGTGACAAAACTGAAAACAAAACAAAAAAAACAAAAAAGAAAAATGTGCTCTAAACCGCAGACAGCAGGAGTGTTTCTTTTGTGAGACCAATTTGACAGATGACCCAGCAGGTGTGACTTCTGTCTGCAACCACAAAACAGAACAAGTGATGTGTTTTACAGCCTTTACTGTTGTAGCCAACAACAATAACAAAAAAAAAACAAAAAAAAAAAAACATATCTATTGTGTAGGGCTCCAGTGAAACCATACATTTGGGGTTTTAATTTTATTTTATTGTTGTTACCATTTGAAATAAATTATTTTAAAGGCTTTCAAAAACAAAAATTGGGCTCAGACATTGGGATTTCTTAAACTAATTCAAGGGTAGATTATATTGAAATCAAGAAGAAAACTTAGATGTCGCTTAGTAAACTACGCGTCTGCCACATGCTGTTTGTAACCACAGTCAAGGTTAATCCTTCCAGGTTATTGAATTTTGCTTCTTGGAGCAGAAGGGAATTTGGTAACACTTTATTTGAAGGGGTGTGCATATGACTGACATGACACTGTCATAAACAGGACATAACACCAGTCATAAACATAAAGAAGTCTTTATGAATGTTTATGACAGTTGTCATGAAGTGTCATTTGGTAAATAATGACACTTTTAATGCAAAGTTGCTCTAAAAGTTTCATTAAAATGCCAATCTTGCATGATTTTGTATATAATGACAATTTAATGCAAAGTTGGCATTTTTAATAGACTTTCAATGCAACTTCTAGAGCAACTTTGCATTAAAAGTGTCATTATTTACCGAATGACACTTCATGATAACCGTCATAAACATTCATAAAGACTTCGTCATGTTCATGACAGGTGTTATCTCATGTTTATGACAGTGTCATGTCAGTCTTATGCACAGAAGTATGTGCAGAATAATTATTCAATTTAATGCACTAAAGTCACAAATTGTACATTAAAAATTGCCATCGCTTCTTACCAATACACACTCCCAACACGGTTGTTGTCTTGTCGGCCATGACAGTCTTGAAATCTGATGTTTCCACTCAGTTCTGGACATCTAGGTTTCTTCTTCCATTTCCACTAATAAACAACCAGACAGCAGTGTTGTTTTAGTGGTCGACTGAGGCACAGCATGGAATAGCAAACTGCATGTCATGAACTAAAGACGACAGAGGACGGTTACTCTGGCCAACCCCAATACCACCTCATTTGGGATTGACAAAAATGCTGAAAACAAAGAATAACAATATTAGAGATGTCGTTTCAGTTCTCCTTTAAGCCTGATCTTAGGTACAATGGGTGTCTGCCGGCCTTTCATGAACTGGGAATTGTTTCTTCATGAAGCAGCTTTGTAACTGAAAGATCCGCTTCCTGTTCAACTCTAGAACCATTTAGAAATCACCTATAAACCAGCAAACTGAGAGCCATGTGTTCTGATGAAAACATAAGCTACAGTCAGATCTGTGCTTGATTATTCTGGGTAAACATGGAGCAAATGAGAGAAGTTGAAATTAGAGAAACAGAATCATTTCCAAACACATACTATTTGTAATTTATAATCTGAAATCCCTGTTTGAAATATTTTTTTGCAATTTCTGAGATTCAAAACTGACTGGCCGTGGCCCTGTTCAGAGAACAAGGCAACAGGCTCCACATTGTTCAGTCCAAAACTCTAATCACCAATTATCCAATTAAATTTTCTCTAGCAAGAACGTCCAATTACACAACACATAATCATAACACAACGATAGCTACTATGCTATTTTCTAGCCTGTGCCATCAGCTGGATGAAACTGCATTTTTTTTTTTTTATTCATAGGCATTCTGTGATGACAGAAAAAAATATTCTGGCCTGCTTTTGCACATACATGTGTGTCTACATGTGTGCATCCTGGTCTCCAGACAGTAAACTCTATTGTGTTTGTAGCACAAACACACTCAACCAGTCTCACGTATCTACAGAGAGAGACTGTCATCTGTTTCTCATGTACTCCAAGCTGCTTTAATTTCACAAGACAGCTAATTGCAATTAGGATGCATAGGGCGTTGAGTTGGGGAAAAAATAAATAAAAAAAAGGAAGCAATCAGCGCTGATTGTAAAAGCTTGAGCTTGATCAGAGAAAATCATCCTGCATGGCTTCCCTCTGCTCACCAACATCTGAGTCAGGAGTGACAGCAGAACAGTCTGTTTTTATTGTGATTACGTCCGTGAAAGCGGCTCTGATTTCAGCTCTCGGACAGATTCGAAAGGATTAGGGCAGATTTGATACCGCAGGGCCGACCCATTTATGTCCTCCCTGCCCGGAGAAACGCTCAAAGACATTTCATAGGTCAAAGATGAATCTGTTCACTGTGCCTTCTGGACTGAAGTTTGATAGTTGAATCTTTGCTGCTTTTTAATGAAAGACGATTCATGTGCAAAGAGAAGCTATTTCAAGCTATTAATATTAACCACAGCTTCCCATTTTGAATCAAAGAATGAGTATTTAAAAAAGGGCAACTATGGTTTTATTTCAATCTTGTGTGATAAATATTAAAACAAAAAAAAGAACAAGAGAATTTTCTTCAAACTGAACTGACTACTTTTTGTGTATTGTGTCTTAGGAGGTCCTTCACTAAAGGGAGAAGTTCAGGGTCTCTCTTCAGAAAACACTAGTAAGATTGTGATCATTCCTCATTTTGTGTTGTTTGTTGTAGCACATCTTTGGATTAAGAATAATTTCTGCTGCTCAAGGCTCTCTGAATCTCAGTGATCCACCACTCATAGCTTGGAAACAACTTGGATTAATCGACACTGCCACCTAGTGGAAAATCAAAGAACAGCTTCAAAAGAAATTTATTAAAACATTTTTATTTCAGCTTTGAATTTAGTTTAAAATGTATACATGAGCGAAGAAAAATAAAGCATTCAAAATGTATTCTCTAGTGATTCTAAATGTTTATTCCCACTCAAGTGTTTGAAAGAGAGTTCATGTAGAAGAGTCCTGTGTGAATATAAAATGTTCAGCGAAGCTTACGCAACACCAAAGCTAAGTTTTCTGCTTTGACTTTCAATGAAGCTGAGGAAAAGCGTATCATACGTGCAGCGCAGGGAAGACCTTGGGCATAAACAAAGCCGTCTCGCTAATTTCAAGCATGATCGATGAGCAATGGGTTTTTAAGCTTCTATCTCACTGGCCCGCCAGCACTAATATGACTTAACATGCGTGGAGTTAATTTTTTATATTTTTTTTAAAAGGATGTGCTTATTTTCAAGTAGCTCCGACAGTACGACAAATGTTTACCATATCCCTCTAAAAATGTTGAGGAAACAACAAGGAAAACGGAGTAAGAAAAACACACTGAGCTTATCTATGTCTTAATCAAACAAGTCTGGGAAGAAGTCACTGCAGTACTGTTCAAATGTGAACTCCTCGACCATAAAAGGAACATCCTTCCACTTTTTAACTGTGATCCTTCCGTCGGGTGTCTCCAAGGCAAAGTTCTTGATGGCGAGATTTGGAAGTATGGCTACCTTCCTGTATTTCATTTCAAATCCCCAATCCTGTAGATGAAAACAGAAGTAAGCCTCAGAATCCAAAATAACCACCATGAACTCTAATGATGATTTGTATTATTCAGCAAAGTGCCATCTGTACTTTGTTGCAGTTGCCATTATTACAGCTGACTGTGCATCCAGGCTCCCAGTCTTCAAAACGTCTCTCCAGCACCACCTTTCCACCCAATTTGTAGCGATTCCTAAGAAAACATAGACACAACATTCAGTTGTTTCAGTAGGGTTTACTTTGGACAACGTGTCTTTGGGAAGAGGTGAACTCACTTAAAGTCAGGATTTACATTGACATAGTGCGCATTTTCAAGGAGTTTAAAGTCACTCCCAGATGCCACTTCTGCAAAACAGTTTCTGCACAAGATCCTGATGCTAGAAGCAGCATGTCGGTTCTTCTTCTCCGTTTTACGATCCTGTAAAACTTTATTCATAATAATGGCCTGTGTTTGGATTTCATTGATCTAGAAATGCAGAAGAAGAAAAAAATATACAAAAATTGTAAGCAGCAAAGAAAAATGTAGCAAAAACAAGGAACTTTTGTTGCATCCTCACCTTTCTGCGGAACTCATGCTCACTCATGCTCTGGACCCTAGCAATGGCTTTTCCAGTCAGCTCTTCCAGGTATTCGTTGATGTACTCTCGGCGGATCTCCCGTCCGCCTTTTTGGGCGACCACTGAATACTGGCTGTCCCGTGCTCGGGCACGCCCACTGGCCTGCTGCTGTGCGATCTCATTCGTAAGGAGTCCATATCGTACCACTAGGTTGCATTCAGGGATGTCGAGGCCTTCCTCAGCCACACTGGTGGAGATCAGGAGGTTCAGTATACCATTCCGGAAGTTGCGGATTGTGTCCGCCTGCTCATTCTATAAAAAAAAGCATAAAATAAATAAAAATCCATCTTTGAAAAGTTGCTAAAGAGAAGGAAAAGCTTTTTGTTTGATTGAATCTGTCATAGACACACCTGTGTCATATAAGTGATGCCATTACCAGCCCCTGTAAGGATGGCAGCCTTTATCCCCGCTTTCTGCAATGTCCTATTCTTCTGGACCCAGTCGAGGAGGCAGCGGGTGCTCCTGCGAGTTCTGGAAAAGAGAATGCCCCGAGACTGGACATCTGGACCGAACTGGCCAAGCAGCGTGCTCTCAAGTTTTGCCATTTTTGGGTTCTCGTAGCGGGGATCTGCAGCAAAATTCTTCAGCTCCACCTGATTCTCTGTAGCAAAACCAAAAGCATAACACAGATACATATGTTTGTATAACGAACATAGAATTTCAATGGAGGCAGAAAAAAACTAAACAAGCTCAGAATTCCCACCTTGAAAAAGTCCCACCAGGAAGTAATCTGTTCCATCAATGGCCGTAATGACTTTTGTGTCGTAGAATTCCTCCAAAGAGCGATATGCATCCATCATGCGCAGCGTGTCATTGATGAGCAGAGCGTCATTATACTGTCTAAGATGGAGTGCACATTGTGCCAAGAGTCTGTTGTCCTGGCTAACTCCTGATCCAAAAAGATACATTAGTATAGTCAATGAAATGGGATGCCTTCTTCTAGGATCAAATTGCTTTTTTCCAGTCTAAAAAAACAAATGAAACAATTAAACTGAACTCAAAAGTCTTACCTCGTTGCTCCAGAATCACAACATCTGCCTCATATTCTTGCGTGCCACATTCTCTGAGCCTCACGTCAGGAGGAAGGCTCATGAATCCGTGGATCTGCTGCATCATCCACTTGATATGGTCTCCAAATGGGTCCTTTAAGAAAACAGGTGCATCTTAGGTCAACACAACCTGCTTTTGTGTGTGTGGCGTTGTATCTTGTACCCTTCTCAAACAAAAGGGTGGGCATGGAGTGTGCCTTACGGGGCCCAAAGCCCAGTCCACATGAGAAGAAGTGCTGATTTCAGTTTAGGACCAAGGTGTCCTAAATCTAACCTTGAGTTTAGAGCCAGGGTTAGAATAGAAATTAATTACAAATGAATGGGAGTCAATGTAGAGTCTTTGTGAAGATAGAAAAACATACTGCCTTGTTCATGTGCGTGCGTGTGTGACATGCCACCCTGGGTGGTGTGGAACATCATCCGTTAAAAGGGCTTTGTGTAGCAGATATTTCACCTCTTTGTGACCTAACTTCCTAAATTAGCCAAATACTGAACACGGTTTGTCTGCTACGTTGCAGATCACAAAAATGTGCTTACTGATGTTCTCTTCTCCACAATGTCAAAGGTCTTTTGGGGCCGGGGCACCTTCTCCTCCAGCTCAGGAATGTAGTTTTTAGTTGAGACAATAACTGAGTCTAAGTTGGCACAGATCTGAAAGATGGAGAGGGAGAAAAAAAAAAGAGTGTGTTTCAGTAGGAGCTACTGATGGGAAAAGAGGCAAAATCCTGAATTTTAGTTCATCTGACCTCCAGCACATGATTCACAGCCTCTTCCAGGACCTTTGCACCTCCTGTCCCAGGTGATGCAGTGAGACCCAGGATCTGTGGTATCCGTCGTTGTCCTTTCAGCTTTTTCTCCACGTAGCATCTCATTATTTTGTTGTAGACCGACTCCTTGTGGGTGTGATGGCACTCGTCGATTATCAGAAGAGTGATATCTGAGTGCAAACATAAATGGAGTATGTGGTTAGGTTTGCTCAGCACCATAAGCACCATGAAGTTGGAAGTTTCCTGTTCAGCTTCACAGACCTGAGAGCTCAACGTGTTTTGCCTCCTCCTTGTTGAGCAAAGCATTATACAGGATCTGAGCTGTGCAGATGATCACGTCATTGTCCTGCACCACTATCCCAAAGAAATCCTTCTCCTGGCTGTCACCGCTGACTTTCATGAGTTTATAACCACTACCCAGGTAAGGCTCAAACTCTTTGGTGTAATGTTGATCCACAAGATGAACCTGTGATTATGAGTGAATTAGAGTAGTAAGTAACCCCAAAAGAAATGTGTTTAAATACATACATACATGCAAAACGTGTGTTTCTCTTTCTCTCTTTTCATTGCTTGAGTACCTTGTTGACCAGCACCATCACTTTAGCATTTGCCGTGGTCTCCAAATGCCTTCTGGCTACATAGACAGCAGCTCGGGTCTTTCCGCCTCCAGTTGGAAGCCAAATGATAACATTTTCTCCCTTCAGTGCCCTTTCAACCACTTCCTTCTGGTAGGAACGTAGTTCAAACTCTCCCATCCTGTGCTTAAGTCTTAAAAAGCCTCTAAAATACAAGCATTCCACGAGGGGAGCATAAAGGATTTAATTATTCTCATTAATCTGTTAGAAAAGTAAGAGGCTTTTAAACTTACCAATTAGATGTAAGAAAGGTAGGTTCTGTGCTTTCAGCTTCGTCTTCTCTACTGTCATTTCTCAAGGCAGGTTTTAAATAGCTTCGAGTCGTGACGTTTAAACTGGAAAACGAAAGTAAAAAACATCTGATCCAGTAAGCTTGGCCCTACTGAGGGAGTTTCTGGAAGAGCAACACTTTACAGTCATTATGCAATGACACAAGAAACCTGATCCTAACTCAGAGAGGATGTTTTTTTACAACCTCCATTTGAAATGAAATATTTTCCTCATATGTACCTATGGATTCAGTCTACATTTATTTATGTAATATGTTTGTCGGCAGAAGTTCAAATCTATTAAACGTTCTGCTTCCTGGTCAGTTTGATGTACCCTAACCGGGCCCCTCTCTTGTTCTTACACCAGGAAAACAAAACCTACAGCAAGTTTCTGCTTATTCATAAAACATCCAAGTCTCTGCTTGTTCCTGCAAATTGTTTTTATTTGCTTTAGTTACTTTCTGATTTAAAAAAAATGCTTCAGTGCCATCAAGTTCAAAGAATAGTCAAAGTATAAACAGCGATAACAAAATAGGAATATTTGGGTACATTTATAAACAAACTGCACTGAGCAAACTGATTTGACTAATTTCACACACAAATCTGGAACTAGGATAAAGAAAAATATGCTGTATTTACTTAGCACCTACTGCTACTTAGACCATGAGGTTCAAAAATAAATATCGTCCTGAATGCACTACTACATGTTTAGAACAGATGTTTGATAGAGTAATTACAATAAAAGCTGTACGGAGAGCCAAATGAGGAAAAAAAGTAAAAACAAAAACAAAATGTGGAGTAATTCTCGCACAAACTTGATTTAATCCAACCTGGGGTGCTTCAAATGTTTAAAACTGCTAACATAGCTGGATGGCCACAACAAACAGTAAGACTTTGCATGCAGACCCTTAACAGTGGTGCGTGTTTGTTTTTCTTTTTGCTGTTGGGAAAGTGAAACTTGTAGCCTTGCAGCAGAGAAGACACACCTATTTAGTTAACTGTTGCAGTTTCTGATGTATAAAGGCTGAAACATTTGTTTTAACGCAAATGACACTGGATCATTTTGTAGTTTCTTTCAAAGTATCCATTGGCACTAGGGCTGGGCGATATGAGGAAAATCTCTCCCACTTGAGGCATGGACTACAGCTTAAAATTGATAATAAATGCCTTACAGATTCAATAATTGTCACACTCTACTAGAAAGAAAAAATTACTGTCTATACTTTTTAGAACCAGAATTTCCACAGATGATTAACCTCTTGGAAGACCTCCAAGTTAAATCACACAAGTTGAGGCTTTTCTTCAGGGTTAATTACTGAGTGAGTCAGAGATGGAAATCACCTGAAAACATCAAATATTTACATAAAAACATATTTATTGTCGTGAACAGTTTTACAGTAAATGGCATTCAACTCCAACTGAAGCCTTTTTTTTTTTTGTTTTAAGAGATTGAAATGCAGCATAGGTGGATTTAAGGTGAAATTGCGTTATTGAAAACCCTGAATAATGCAGCACTGACATCACTTCAACAAAGCTCTTAAGTCATTCAAGTACAAAATAAAAGATTATCACACACATACAGTGTCAATGAAACATTCAATACGCTGAATCAGTCAGCATTTGACATTTACTTCCCTGAAAAACTAGATGCAGCTCAGGAAGCACTTTGACACTGACCAATAAAAATAATAATAAAAAAAATGTTTTATAGGTAAATAGCAAATGCATAAACAGCAAAAACAAGTGGTTTTTGCTGTTACGAAAAATGTAAACTGTTACGCATTAACACCTACTTCGGGTTGTGTGGAGTCAATATGATGTGAGAATTAAACCAAAGTCAAGTCTTCCTGCATCTCTTCTCCCCACTTTGTTTGCATCTTCATCTCAATAATTCAACAAAAAAAAAAAAAAAACATTGCGTGTTATGTTAAACACATTTCTATTTATATATAACATGTTTGAGAAAACTGACTACAAAAAAAAACAAAAAAAAAACTAGTCGGTGCCATCACCTACTATTCACCAATACAGGGATTTTTAAAGCTAATAATGACAACTTGTAGTGAAGTATCTGGTACAAAACCTTGTTAATGATGGAATGATGCTTGGAGAGGTTCTTTTAATATCATGAAGGTGCGTGATGTTCTGATCACAAAAGCGTTTGTTTTTGTGATCAGAAAACACAAAAACAGTTTGGCACAGGAAATATTTGAAACCAATTCCATGCCTGGAAGTGAGGCCAAACATGTCCTTTAACTTCAGAAGAAGATTAATTTGTCTGGAGTAAACAATGCCTTAAAAAGCTGTTTCCCTAAATGATGATAAAACTTATTTCTCTAGAATAATAATATAAAAAAAAGGACCACGAGTACTTGAGGAAAACTTTTTTTCCATGTTATAACAAACAAAAATCTATTTACATTTTTTTATTAATGACTGATTCAAGTGGACTCAGTATTTTGAGCGAACTTTCACCTCTCCAAACAAACCCTCTGAGAAGGGCAACCTTCATACCTGTGAACTGGCTGGGATGTTCAAGTGTCTTTCAGTAACAGAAGGCAACATGGCTTTAGGTCCCAAAGTCCAGTTTTCTGACATACACTGGCTCCTGTGACTTGTTTTATGCAACCAAACCATCATTCAATGACATAAATATGAATCAGTAAATAACACAACAGAAGCAGTTTTAAATCTTGGACCTGTAAAACTTTGGTACACTCAATGAGGCATGAATAATTCACATTATTCTCCCACTGAGCTCTGGGAAATGCCACAAGATGACTTGAAGAAGATGTCAGTTTGACACTGTTGATGCTCAGCCGACTCTGATGCCTTTCTTTTCTCAAGTCCCACAAATCCTTTCCAAAATGTATTGTTTTCATACGTTTTTTTTCTTACCCCAGATATGACGAAAGCTGGCAATTTTTTTTTTTTTTTCACATAAGCTATAGTTCATTTCTCTATCAGGCCTCCGTCTTTTAATTTGAAGTAGAAGAACTTCTCCAACGTGTTGGCACTCTTGCAGTACTCGCTGTCTGGGGGGTTGTACTCGCGACAATTGCTGATGATTCGCTGAAGATCCGCAATAAAGAGCTTCTTGGTTACATAGTATCTGTTCTTGAGTTTCTCTGTCATGGTCTTCAGGTCTCAATGTAAAAGTAAAGAAAAACACTTAATAGTGCTTAGGAAATACAGGAATTCCATAATAAGACACAACATTTATACATTTGCTAATTCTAAGCCAGTCCAGCAAAAGAAGTGGATTAAAATATTCTTTGAAAAAAAAGAAAAACTTCAAGATCTATTTATTACATAAAAATAGAATCAAAGGAAATAGTGAAGGATTTATTAAATAAACCAATAGGACATGCCGTTTTAAATTTGTTTGATATAGTTTATATTTCATGAAATACCAGGCTTTGGACATTTAAAATAAGAATAAACATATGGATGATATTAATCTATTAAAAAGAGGTAGATGCTCTCTTACCAATAGGAAAGCGGATGACTTCATAGTAATCAGGAGCTTCAGATTTCTTCACTGGTTCCATGAAAGGCCAAGCATCAGGATGAGTCTGACAAGAAAATAGAATAAAATCGAATTGCCACAGAGCTTCAAAAAATGTTTAGCTTCATAACTCCACACTTTTCTAGACCCCAAATTCCAGATTTTCTCGATGGCTTTAAGAACATATTGGACCAGTGAATATAAAACCCTGAAAATGCTTGTGCTGCAGTCAAAAAATGAATTGCAAAAAATGAATTATTCAAAACACAATGATTTTCACTTTATGAGAATTACATAATGTGTAAAAGATTTAATGAAACAACGTGACAAATCTGACAAAGTCAAATTAAATTATATTGAAACTTTATTGTGGCAATCACAAAGCTCCATATGTATGTCAGGCATATTTGTAAAGGGCTGGTTCAGCAACCTTTGACCTTTCTGTCAATTTTCCAACTTTAAACTCAGAAAATTCTGTATCTAAGGAAAAATGTAACACTTCCTCTACAATATTAAATCAGTCATGAAGTGTAATTGCATAAGAAAGGTTCTTTATTTTCCTTTCCTTGTGCGTCATCACAGGACACAACAAACTGAAAAAGTTAAGGCACTGCATGTCTGAGTGGCACACCTTTGGTTACTGTAATGCATTACTGATAATGTACTAATGCTACCACAAAGGAGCTTTTATGCACCAGCTGTCCTCATTAATTATTCATTGGTTAGATGATAAATTGTGTGCTTTCTTTAAGAAACAAAAACTTTGCAACTTCTTAACTGCTTCTGAAACTGTTGAAAGGTTTCAACATTCAGGCTGCTGCAAAATACTAAAATTGGCCAACAATGGATTTGACAAAACAAACAGTGGAAATGTTCAATGTGTTGTCATGGTATAAAACTCTGAGGTCTTCTATTTTACAACCCAGAAAACAAAATACTGATGGTAAACTTTAAATGGAAGCGGTGATATAAGCATAAAGTGGTTTTCCAGTTTGGTGTGAGCAAAGGAGAAAAATTATGCAGCAAGTACTTTGTATTTTTAAAAACATAATATCAAGGATTTACAAGTTTATTCCAATTTATCCATCAAATTAGGTGTCTGCAGGGTTTACCCGATTTTTGTAAAAGATGTTTTTAAAGTGCACACTGGTGGTTGATGATTTTCTTCACCGAAATCCATCAGTCGTTCTTAGTCTTAATGCATTTATTGAATAGAAAAGAAAATTTAAGATATTTTTAATTCCTGAAAACTGACCAATAATAGTGTACGGATTGGTGAACATGTGGTTTAAGGAATATGCTCAGAAAAAGCAAACCTTTGGTATTCTATATTTTCTTCTTTCCAACAATGAACCAGTTACAGAAAACAATTCATACAAATTTTATAGTTTTCAAGACAGCGTAGAACCATTTTTATTGGTCCCAGTTTGGTAATTTTTGTTTTCTGTTGGCAGGTGATTCTAACCTTTATTTGTGCCAGAAGGTTCTTCAGCATGTTGTAAAGCACATCAGGGTCCTTCACCTCTTTCCTGCAGAAGATCAATGTTTAAACTAAAAATGATGCAGAAGACTATCTACATGCAAATAAAAGATACAAAAATTGGGTAAAATAATCAACGCAGCCTATAGAAGGTGTTTACCCTTTGTCCTTGCTACTGGGTTTCCAGCCTGTCTCTCCTGAAACGAATACAGATCTTAGTCATATGATGAATAATTTAATTGTACATGTCAGCTTACACCTTGTACACACTCACTTATTCCAGGGATGCTTTCCACTGGGATCTGTCGCACGCCCTCTTTGAAGCAGGTCAGACCTGGGTAAACCTTTCTGATCTGACTCTGTTTTCTCTCAATCAGCTTCTTTATAATCTAGAATGATCACACCAAAATTGGATATAATAAACATATTACAAACACAGATACACTCAAAACTGGCATTTTTTGGCAGTAAAGATTCTTATCCTTACACACCTCCTTCTGTCTTTTAATAATGTGAGAAAGCTCTGTGTAGGGGATCCTTGGGTTTAGCTCGCACTCCATCAAGGTTGCTCCCTCATAGTCTTTGATATAGCCCAGGTATCGACCCTTGGGGACTTTGATATCTTTGGAGAAACCCTATGTAGAAAAAAAATAATAATATTAAAGATAAAAGGAGACATGAATCAACAGAAGCACTGATAACGGAGTTGCTGTGCCTCCAGTACCTGCTTTTTGAAGTAGCCAATGGCATACTCATCAGCATAAGTGAGGAAATAAAGGATGTTGTGTTTAATGTGATACTCCTTCAGGTGGTTCATCAGGTGGGTGCCATAGCCCTTTAAAAAAAAGTAAACACAGATACGTTGCTATTATTTACTGAGATGTATGACAAACGGATGCCAAACAAAATATATTGCGGATCTTCCCACACTGTATTCATGTAGCGCTTTTACAAACTAAACTTGCCAATTCCTTTGAATCTTGAAAATGTTTTAATTTATCTAAGCTGATGTAACAATTCCAACTTTGAATAGACCAAAATGTTTTCTCTTTTTCCTAAAATCAATATATTTTACTGGTCTTGTTAAAGTCTGGATTTAAATCTGATTGAGATGTTACAATGTGATTGTTACTACTTGAAAAGTCTCCAATGAGGCTGGATAAAAAAAAAAATAAATAAATAAAAAAAATAAACTACAGAAACTTTAAAGAGCGTCAGAAAAACAAAAGCAGCGTGGAAGTTAGTCCAGGTCATAGTTACCTTGACTTGTTCATTGGACGTGACGGCACAGAACACTATCTCTGTGAAGCCCTGAGTGGGGAACATCCTAAAACAGATGCCTCCAATGACGCGGCCATCTTTAATGAGGGCTAAGGTTTTGTGCTTCCTGTGAAAACAGGGATTGTTAGGGAAGGTGGAACACACAGCTTTGAGCGAAACACAGCGTCTCCGCAAAAATGAAATAAAAAAAAAAAAAAAAAAAAAAGATGACAAAAAATAAAGTAGGAGAACATTTACTTACGGGTCAAACACGAGTCGTGTGATGTACTCTTTGGGCATGCGAGGTAACTGATGGGAAAATACGTTCTGAAGGCCAACAAGCCACATCAGGATCTTCTTGTTGGACTTTTGGGAAAGGGAGTTTCCGATAACGTGGAACTCAATGATGCCCCGTCTCTCTTCTAGTCTGGCCGTCTCGTCACGAGCAGCGTTAGGTGTCAGCAGATTAGTCTAGAACCATTAACTATGTGTTAGCATTTCCAGTTTTTCATAGACATACAAACCACGCTGGATTGCAGTCATTTAACACAAAGGGAGAAATATTTAGTAGATTGCTGTAAATCAAACGATACTAATTGCTGAGCAGGTTTATGGGGACAGACCTCCGGTCCGAGCATAGCAGCAGGATCAGTGATCGTCATCATGACTTCATTCACCAACTCCATAGGAATGTCCCCCATCACACGGATCCTCTTAGCGTCTTCCAGCGTCAACGCCTCTGGAAGTTTGCGTTTGTCCCCTGAAGAGGAAGCGACATTTTTCAGGTTAAAACAACGATTAGGCTTTTTTATATTGTTCATTTTTGTGAGAATATTTTCATATTTTAGGCCAGACTGCTATATTTTATGAAATCAAATACATTTTTGTGCCGCACTGCCTTTCCAAATAATAATGTTGCTACCTGGATTTAACTAACCAAATAACTACAAGCCCAACTGTTTCTAATTTCTTAAACAATCACCTCTAAAGACAAATCATGTTGTCTTGGAAAAGGTGTTAGACTGTTTAAGACGGGTCAAATCATCGGCGTCAAGCAGCGTAAACATCTACCTGCAGTTCTTTTCTGTTTAGCCAGGCAGAGTGGAGCTTTGAGCTCCAAGAGTAAACCAAAGGAGAGTCCGTCACTGACCTGTGATGGGCTCTACGCCTCCCGTATCCGTGCTGCCCAGAGAAGAGGAGCTGTTCAGACATTTGGACAAAGCAGGAGACCCGGACGCTGAAGTAGGACTGATCACTGCAAACAAAAAACCACACAGTTACAAATCCACACAACTTTGAGAGCAGCATAACTCTGCACTTTGTGTCTGTTAGACCAAATATATTAAACCTTATATCATTTCCACATAGCTTCTGTTTTTCTAATGTATTCGAACCAATGAATACTCAAATTCTAATTTAACGGTACTGAGAAATGAGGTGAGGAATTTAAAGAGGTCTCAAGAGAATTTGAAATAAGCAATCCTGCTAGGTGAAAAAAAATAATGTACAATTGGAGGCAACTTTTAGGATGCACAGGTATGGCCATTAAAGCAGAAAGCAGAAAACCCGGACATGTCATCACAGGACCATTAGTGGGTTCTTAAAATGTGCTTTATTCTTATAATGTCCATTTTAATAAAATAAGTGACTCCAGCACCACCTCACCTGTCTGATGTCCAATCTGTGTGCTTTCTGAAGCAGGCATGGTGAAGTCAGCCTCCCATATCGGTGAATTTTCCCCGTAGATTTCCTCTTCCAGCATCGACAAGAACCTGGAAACAAACATAAATGAGTAACTTATCTATAAAGGATGATATAGACTGCAACGTAAATATTCAAGATTAAATTCATTTGTAAACGCAGTGATTTTTGAAAAATTAGAAATGTAAAATTATACCGAAACTCATCAACAACCCTGTTGCATCTACAGTCACAGCTATAACAGAAGCCACATGGCGGCATCGGAGAAGCTGCTCTTACTTGGGAAAGTGCGTAAGGATAAGTGTGCGTTTTTCTGGCAGCAGTTTGTCCTTCTCCACTCTAAACTTCTCCAGGAGCTGGCGGCGAGTAACGGTGAAGATGGACTTGAGTAAGTTCCGGCCAAACACCTGCGTGGTCTCGTAGCGAGGCAGGCTGTCGTTACTTTGCGGGACGTGGCAGTAGCACAACCACCTGGCAGCAATGGAGATCAGAACGTCTGTTAAGCACAGAACCTAGCATAGATCAGGAAAATACACACATGCTTTCTCGTTGTAAACTCCTGCACACACCTGGTGTAGTCCAACTTGTATGCTGTTGCATCGTCTTTCTGCGTGCGCTGACGATACTGCGTCGGTGTCTCAAGCTTCCAGTAATTCAGACATATGAGAAACATCTTTGAGAGTTCAAACATGGTCTGTCTCTCCTTTGGCGCAAGGTGGCTGAACTTGTACTGTACAAAATTCAAAACGCCCTGCACAACAAAAAGGAGGACAAAATTAGCAAAACAAAAACTGTTCTTGAGACTTTGTTTGTTATAATAAGCTTTGTATTACCTGCTCGATGTTGGGCTTTTCAAACGGTGGACTTCCCAGGGATCCCTCCACAACTGGCTGACTCATCTGCAGGATGCATTTCCTCAGTAGCTTAAGGGACACAAGGGGATACATTGATCACAAAGCTGTCTACTGTAGCAATTAAAATCATTGCAGCTGAACTGAAGCACTGGCTTACCTTGAAAAGGTAGAAGTACACTTGCTTGGTATCAGTGTCCTCTTCTTTGTGTACAGACATGAAAAGGTTCTCGACGTCAACCACCATCCCCAACAGCCTGTTAATCTCATCCTCAGACACGTTCTCCAGATGGGACACGTGATCAGCTGTGGGACAAAACATCAGTATTAGTATTCAGTCTCCTTACCGAATATCTGCTAAGTTCAAGGTGGATGAAAAAAAAAAAATCAATGAAAGGGTTTTGTAAATAGATATTCTTTTTTTATCTTAAATATAAAATCCATCTCCGCTTGTCCATCTGACACTAGTTTTTAATATGGCTTAAAGAATAAATCACCATCTGAGAACAATCCTGGAAAATGACATAATGAAGCAAATGAAATGTACGTAAAATAGTACCATGAACAGAACCATGTGGAACCCCATCCTTAAGATTTATCAAAGACTATTTATATCTAAATAATGTATTTATATATACCCTAAACTTGTGCATCAGACTCGCATAAAAGATGTGTATCCATATGAGACATTTCTGGTTGTAAAAGGCAAAATAAAATAAAAAAAATACAATCATCCGAAAACACTGTAAGAATATGTTTTTTGTTTGTTCTGTTCTCTCCCCCCCTCTCCCCCCTATGTCCATGAAACTGCAGCAGTAATTTGGGTTAATCTATGAAATACATTGGGATGATTTAACTGGAACCCACTTAAACAGATAATCTCTGCAAAAATAGAAATATAATTTCTTGTGTATGGCTTGGTAGGGGGGGGAAAAATAACCAAATCCACATTGCAGGTTGACCAATTCTAATTTCGGAAATGTAACTGGTGTTTAAATGCACAGCGCTCTGCATGTTATTCGGAGAAGGGGTCTGGTTAGTTTGTACCCAGTGCATGTCCACAGCTGCGGCAGGGCTCGCTCAGGCTGGCTGCTTGCTGCTGCAGATCAATCCGTGTAGCTGAAGGGGGGTTCGGGTTTTTCCATCCATTGCACTTGCATGTGTCACTGGCCTGAGAATAAAAACAAAACAAACCACATGGGCGACTTAAATTGCACACCAATTCACGTTTGTGCAAGCCAATAATTGATATCAATTAAGCTAGCCGAGGAGAAATATCCTTCCACAGGTTTGCGTTTATTTTAAATGCCCATTTCTCTGCCAGAGTAGCTAGCTACAACGCTGTACAGCTACGCCGATAAACTGTGTTAATAGTTCGTTGTTATATAGGGTATATTACATATGATACAATCACACCATTGCTTTGTTGTTGTAAACTTTGGCTAGCCATGTTAGCTACCTTGCACGCGGAGAATACGCCAAGTTTTTCAAGCTTTTTCGCCCGTGGAAAAGCTCGGACTTGGGCTTTCTTCTGGCTCGCACGCTGTTGCTGGCTAAGTCCTGGTCTAACCGGGTCGCTGTTCCCTGTACCGGAGCCTGCTGCTGCAGCACCGGACCCCGCTGAGCCACTCGACTGGGCTTGGAGAAGCCGGGGCTGTAAGGCCTGTGTAGCCGGGTCCGACATATCCACGCTGCGGATACAGACTCCCTCCGCTACCGATTAGCTCATACGCTGCCTTTAGGTGCAGTCAGAAAAATGAGTTTTCCATAAACACACCTAAAAGTAACTTTTACCTCGAGATTGTGTTATATTCAGATAATAACGGAATCTCACGCTTAATTTAAAAAAAGTCAAATTTTATTTGTAAAAAAAAAAAAAATTATCCGCTAAACTGAGATTTGCAGCAACCTGCAGGTTTTCAAATCCTTACCGGCCCCTAGTGGGAAAAGAGGGAAACTGCAACACAATTACCGTTTTGAATGTGGACATGAGCAGGCGATGAGTAAAAAAAAAAATACTTAAACTTACAAAAATAACATGATCGGATGGCTTTTATTTAAAACAGGAAAGCAAAAATTTTCAAACTACTGCAAAAATAAGTCAAACCTGTTTCTTTTAACTCTCTAGAGTCACGGGACTCGGATAGAGAGTCACTAAACTCTCTTTAGTTTGATATCTTAATATGCATACTCTGAAAAATGTAGCATTTTTCGAAGTATCTAATGCGAAAACTAGCCGACGTTTCAACTGTTCTGCATTTCACCACACAACGCTGGGAGTTTTAGGGCAATATTAGCTGCTTAATTACCCTGAATTTTTCCTGAACCAATCTTTGCTAGGGAAGTTGGTGGCCATTTTTTTGACTTTTTGCAACATATATGTTGCAAAAAGTGTGGGCGGGGCATCGTGGTATTTCACCAAAACAACCAGTGCCAACTCTGGTTATTCCAACATCTTTGCACCTATACAAATCGTATATCTATAAAAGGTGAGGCTTTAATGTCATGTACATTTTTAATGCTAAAATTAGAGCATTTACTCCATAGCTTAAATAAATCTACCATCAAAAGTGGATTTAGTCTTCGAAAAACAAGTTAACAGTTAATATGAAAAAAAAAAAAAAAAAATCACTCAAAGATGATACCTTCGGCTCTTTTATTTGTAAAATTACATTTTCTTTCCTCCTTCTCTACACATCTTCTCTACCCGATACCCACTTTACAGCAGCGAGCGCTGTTCTGGTGCAAGTTCTTCTGTGCAAGATGGTGATGCCACAGCAGGATGACAAGATTACTAAAACTCAAGCCCTCCTTGAAATGAAAGAAGCAGAGGATAACATCTCAATTCACAAAGCTGATGAGACAGAACCAGTGCATTTAATACCATGAATCTCCAGAGGAAAAAAAAAATTAAGACATGAAAAATAAAGTTGACAGAATACAAACAGATTGTGTTTTTTTTGTTTGTTTTTTACAGTAACTACAGATTGATTACAAACTTCAAAAGTCTGTTACAAATACAGAAATATGTTTTAAATGCAGTTGTGATTTTGGTCAAGAAAAAAAAAGAATCTTTACACATCTCCCATTTTACACTGATAATTCAGAAACATTACATTAATGCTAAAATTACATACGGGTGAAATTGTTAATAAAGTTGCATTTACTGTATATGTTTGGATAACATAGATAAATGATTGTAAAACCTTAAGATAGGTTTCAAAATCATACTGACCAGTCTGTGCCAAAAGAAAAAANAATAATAAAAAAAATGTTTTATAGGTAAATAGCAAATGCATAAACAGCAAAAACAAGTGGTTTATTTTCTAAAATGGAAAAATGTAAACTGCTACGCATTAACATCTACTTTGGGTTGTGTGGAGTCAATATGATGTGAGAATTAAACCAAAGTCAAGTCTTCCTGCATCTCTTCTCCCCACTTTGTTTGCATCTTCATCTCAATAATTCAACAAAAAAAAAAAAAAAACATTGCGTGTTATGTTAAACACATTTCTATTTATATATAACATGTTTGAGAAAACTGACTACAAAAAAAAACAAAAAAAAAACTAGTCGGTGCCATCACCTACTATTCACCAATACAGGGATTTTTAAAGCTAATAATGACAACTTGTAGTGAAGTATCTGGTACAAAACCTTGTTAATGATGGAATGATGCTTGGAGAGGTTCTTTTAACATCATGAAGGTGCGTGATGTTCTGATCACAAAAGCGTTTGTTTTTGTGATCAGAAAACACAAAAACAGTTTGGCACAGGAAATATTTGAAACCAATTCCATGCCTGGAAGTGAGGCCAAACATGTCCTTTAACTTCAGAAGAAGATTCATTTGTCTGGAGTAAACAATGCCTTAAAAAGCTGTTTCCCTAAATGATGATAAAACTTATTTCTCTAGAATAATAATATAAAAAAAAGGACCACGAGTACTTGAGGAAAACTTTTTTTCCATGTTATAACAAACAAAAATCTATTTACATTTTTTTATTAATGACTGATTCAAGTGGACTCAGTATTTTGAGCGAACTTTCACCTCTCCAAACAAACCCTCTGAGAAGGGCAACCTTCACACCTGTGAACTGGCTGGGATGTTCAAGTGTCTTTCAGTAACAGAAGGCAACATGGCTTTAGGTCCCAAAGTCCAGTTTTCTGACATACACTGGCTCCTGTGACTTGTTTTATGCAACCAAACCATCATTCAATGACAATAAATATGAATCAGTAAATAACACAACAGAAGCAGTTTTAAATCTTGGACCTGTAAAACTTTGGTACACTCAATGAGGCATGAATAATTCACATTATTCTCCCACTGAGCTCTGGGAAATGCCACAAGATGACTTGAAGAAGATGTCAGTTTGACACTGTTGATGCTCAGCCGACTCTGATGCCTTTCTTTTCTCAAGTCCCACAAATCCTTTCCAAAATGTATTGTTTTCATACGTTTTTTTTCTTACCCCAGATATGACGAAAGCTGGCAATTTTTTTTTTTTTTTCACATAAGCTATAGTTCATTTCTCTATCAGGCCTCCGTCTTTTAATTTGAAGTAGAAGAACTTCTCCAACGTGTTGGCACACTTGCAGTACTCGCTGTCTGGGGGGTTGTACTCGCGACAATTGCTGATGATTCGCTGAAGATCCGCAATAAAGAGCTTCTTGGTTACATAGTATCTGTTCTTGAGTTTCTCTGTCATGGTCTTCAGGTCTCAATGTAAAAGTAAAGAAAAACACTTAATAGTGCTTAGGAAATACAGGAATTCCATAATAAGACACAACATTTATACATTTGCTAATTCTAAGCCAGTCCAGCAAAAGAAGTGGATTAAAATATTCTTTGAAAAAAAAGAAAAACTTCAAGATCTATTTATTACATAAAAATAGAATCAAAGGAAATAGTGAAGGATTTATTAAATAAACCAATAGGACATGCTGTTTTAAATTTGTTTGATATAGTTTATATTTCATGAAATACCAGGCTTTGGACATTTGAAAAAGGAATAAACACAAAGATGATATTACTCTATTAAAAAGAGGTAGATGCTCTCTTACCAATAGGAAAGCGGATGACTTCATAGTAATCAGGAGCTTCAGATTTCTTCACTGGTTCCATGAAAGGCCAAGCATCAGGATGAGTCTGACAAGAAAATAGAATAAACTCAAATTGCCACAGAGCTTCAAAAAATGTTTAGCTTCATAACTCCACACTTTTCTAGACCCCAAATTCCAGATTTTCTCGATGGCTTTAAGAACATATTGGACCAGTGAATATAAAACCCTGAAAATGCTTGTGCTGCAGTCAAAAAATGAATTGCAAAAAATGAATTATTCAAAACACAATGATTTTCACTTTATGAGAATTACATAATGTGTAAAAGATTTAATGAAACAACGTGACAAATCTGACAAAGTCAAATTAAATTATATTGAAACTTTATTGTGGCAATCACAAAGCTCCATATGTATGTCAGGCATATTTGTAAAGGGCTGGTTCAGCAACCTTTGACCTTTCTGTCAATTTTCCAACTTTAAACTCAGAAAATTCTGTATCTAAGGAAAAATGTAACACTTCCTCTACAATATTAAATCAGTCATGAAGTGTAATTGCATAAGAAAGGTTCTTTATTTTCCTTTCCTTGTGCGTCATCACAGGACACAACAAACTGAAAAAGTTAAGGCACTGCATGTCTGAGTGGCACACCTTTGGTTACTGTAATGCATTACTGATAATGTACTAATGCTACCACAAAGGAGCTTTTATGCACCAGCTGTCCTCATTAATTATTCATTGGTTAGATGATAAATTGTGTGCTTTCTTTAAGAAACAAAAACTTTGCAACTTCTTAACTGCTTCTGAAACTGTTGAAAGGTTTCAACATTCAGGCTGCTGCAAAATACTAAAATTGGCCAACAATGGATTTGACAAAACAAACAGTGGAAATGTTCAATGTGTTGTCATGGTATAAAACTCTGAGGTCTTCTATTTTACAACCCAGAAAACAAAATACTGATGGTAAACTTTAAATGGAAGCGGTGATATAAGCATAAAGTGGTTTTCCAGTTTGGTGTGAGCAAAGGAGAAAAATTATGCAGCAAGTACTTTGTATTTTTAAAAACATAATATCAAGGATTTACAAGTTTATTCCAATTTATCCATCAAATTAGGTGTCTGCAGGGTTTACCCGATTTTTGTAAAAGATGTTTTTAAAGTGCACACTGGTGGTTGATGATTTTCTTCACCGAAATCCATCAGTCGTTCTTAGTCTTAATGCATTTATTGAATAGAAAAGAAAATTTAAGATATTTTTAATTCCTGAAAACTGACCAATAATAGTGTACGGATTGGTGAACATGTGGTTTAAGGAATATGCTCAGAAAAAGCAAACCTTTGGTATTCTATATTTTCTTCTTTCCAACAATGAACCAGTTACAGAAAACAATTCATACAAATTTTATAGTTTTCAAGACAGCGTAGAACCATTTTTATTGGTCCCAGTTTGGTAATTTTTGTTTTCTGTTGGCAGGTGATTCTAACCTTTATTTGTGCCAGAAGGTTCTTCAGCATGTTGTAAAGCACATCAGGGTCCTTCACCTCTTTCCTGCAGAAGATCAATGTTTAAACTAAAAATGATGCAGAAGACTATCTACATGCAAATAAAAGATACAAAAATTGGGTAAAATAATCAACGCAGCCTATAGAAGGTGTTTACCCTTTGTCCTTGCTACTGGGTTTCCAGCCTGTCTCTCCTGAAACGAATACAGATCTTAGTCATATGATGAATAATTTAATTGTACATGTCAGCTTACACCTTGTACACACTCACTTATTCCAGGGATGCTTTCCACTGGGATCTGTCGCACGCCCTCTTTGAAGCAGGTCAGACCTGGGTAAACCTTTCTGATCTGACTCTGTTTTCTCTCAATCAGCTTCTTTATAATCTAGAATGATCACACCAAAATTGGATATAATAAACATATTACAAACACAGATACACTCAAAACTGGCATTTTTTGGCAGTAAAGATTCTTATCCTTACACACCTCCTTCTGTCTTTTAATAATGTGAGAAAGCTCTGTGTAGGGGATCCTTGGGTTTAGCTCGCACTCCATCAAGGTTGCTCCCTCATAGTCTTTGATATAGCCCAGGTATCGACCCTTGGGGACTTTGATATCTTTGGAGAAACCCTATGTAGAAAAAAAATAATAATATTAAAGATAAAAGGAGACATGAATCAACAGAAGCACTGATAACGGAGTTGCTGTGCCTCCAGTACCTGCTTTTTGAAGTAGCCAATGGCATACTCATCAGCATAAGTGAGGAAATAAAGGATGTTGTGTTTAATGTGATACTCCTTCAGGTGGTTCATCAGGTGGGTGCCATAGCCCTTTAAAAAAAAGTAAACACAGATACGTTGCTATTATTTACTGAGATGTATGACAAACGGATGCCAAACAAAATATATTGCGGATCTTCCCACACTGTATTCATGTAGCGCTTTTACAAACTAAACTTGCCAATTCCTTTGAATCTTGAAAATGTTTTAATTTATCTAAGCTGATGTAACAATTCCAACTTTGAATAGACCAAAATGTTTTCTCTTTTTCCTAAAATCAATATATTTTACTGGTCTTGTTAAAGTCTGGATTTAAATCTGATTGAGATGTTACAATGTGATTGTTACTACTTGAAAAGTCTCCAATGAGGCTGGATAAAAAAAAAAATAAATAAATAAAAAAAATAAACTACAGAAACTTTAAAGAGCGTCAGAAAAACAAAAGCAGCGTGGAAGTTAGTCCAGGTCATAGTTACCTTGACTTGTTCATTGGACGTGACGGCACAGAACACTATCTCTGTGAAGCCCTGAGTGGGGAACATCCTAAAACAGATGCCTCCAATGACGCGGCCATCTTTAATGAGGGCTAAGGTTTTGTGCTTCCTGTGAAAACAGGGATTGTTAGGGAAGGTGGAACACACAGCTTTGAGCGAAACACAGCGTCTCCGCAAAAATGAAATAAAAAAAAAAAAAAAAAAAAAAGATGACAAAAAATAAAGTAGGAGAACATTTACTTACGGGTCAAACACGAGTCGTGTGATGTACTCTTTGGGCATGCGAGGTAACTGATGGGAAAATACGTTCTGAAGGCCAACAAGCCACATCAGGATCTTCTTGTTGGACTTTTGGGAAAGGGAGTTTCCGATAACGTGGAACTCAATGATGCCCCGTCTCTCTTCTAGTCTGGCCGTCTCGTCACGAGCAGCGTTAGGTGTCAGCAGATTAGTCTAGAACCATTAACTATGTGTTAGCATTTCCAGTTTTTCATAGACATACAAACCACGCTGGATTGCAGTCATTTAACACAAAGGGAGAAATATTTAGTAGATTGCTGTAAATCAAACGATACTAATTGCTGAGCAGGTTTATGGGGACAGACCTCCGGTCCGAGCATAGCAGCAGGATCAGTGATCGTCATCATGACTTCATTCACCAACTCCATAGGAATGTCCCCCATCACACGGATCCTCTTAGCGTCTTCCAGCGTCAACGCCTCTGGAAGTTTGCGTTTGTCCCCTGAAGAGGAAGCGACATTTTTCAGGTTAAAACAACGATTAGGCTTTTTTATATTGTTCATTTTTGTGAGAATATTTTCATATTTTAGGCCAGACTGCTATATTTTATGAAATCAAATACATTTTTGTGCCGCACTGCCTTTCCAAATAATAATGTTGCTACCTGGATTTAACTAACCAAATAACTACAAGCCCAACTGTTTCTAATTTCTTAAACAATCACCTCTAAAGACAAATCATGTTGTCTTGGAAAAGGTGTTAGACTGTTTAAGACGGGTCAAATCATCGGCGTCAAGCAGCGTAAACATCTACCTGCAGTTCTTTTCTGTTTAGCCAGGCAGAGTGGAGCTTTGAGCTCCAAGAGTAAACCAAAGGAGAGTCCGTCACTGACCTGTGATGGGCTCTACGCCTCCCGTATCCGTGCTGCCCAGAGAAGAGGAGCTGTTCAGACATTTGGACAAAGCAGGAGACCCGGACGCTGAAGTAGGACTGATCACTGCAAACAAAAAACCACACAGTTACAAATCCACACAACTTTGAGAGCAGCATAACTCTGCACTTTGTGTCTGTTAGACCAAATATATTAAACCTTATATCATTTCCACATAGCTTCTGTTTTTCTAATGTATTCGAACCAATGAATACTCAAATTCTAATTTAACGGTACTGAGAAATGAGGTGAGGAATTTAAAGAGGTCTCAAGAGAATTTGAAATAAGCAATCCTGCTAGGTGAAAAAAAATAATGTACAATTGGAGGCAACTTTTAGGATGCACAGGTATGGCCATTAAAGCAGAAAGCAGAAAACCCGGACATGTCATCACAGGACCATTAGTGGGTTCTTAAAATGTGCTTTATTCTTATAATGTCCATTTTAATAAAATAAGTGACTCCAGCACCACCTCACCTGTCTGATGTCCAATCTGTGTGCTTTCTGAAGCAGGCATGGTGAAGTCAGCCTCCCATATCGGTGAATTTTCCCCGTAGATTTCCTCTTCCAGCATCGACAAGAACCTGGAAACAAACATAAATGAGTAACTTATCTATAAAGGATGATATAGACTGCAACGTAAATATTCAAGATTAAATTCATTTGTAAACGCAGTGATTTTTGAAAAATTAGAAATGTAAAATTATACCGAAACTCATCAACAACCCTGTTGCATCTACAGTCACAGCTATAACAGAAGCCACATGGCGGCATCGGAGAAGCTGCTCTTACTTGGGAAAGTGCGTAAGGATAAGTGTGCGTTTTTCTGGCAGCAGTTTGTCCTTCTCCACTCTAAACTTCTCCAGGAGCTGGCGGCGAGTAACGGTGAAGATGGACTTGAGTAAGTTCCGGCCAAACACCTGCGTGGTCTCGTAGCGAGGCAGGCTGTCGTTACTTTGCGGGACGTGGCAGTAGCACAACCACCTGGCAGCAATGGAGATCAGAACGTCTGTTAAGCACAGAACCTAGCATAGATCAGGAAAATACACACATGCTTTCTCGTTGTAAACTCCTGCACACACCTGGTGTAGTCCAACTTGTATGCTGTTGCATCGTCTTTCTGCGTGCGCTGACGATACTGCGTCGGTGTCTCAAGCTTCCAGTAATTCAGACATATGAGAAACATCTTTGAGAGTTCAAACATGGTCTGTCTCTCCTTTGGCGCAAGGTGGCTGAACTTGTACTGTACAAAATTCAAAACGCCCTGCACAACAAAAAGGAGGACAAAATTAGCAAAACAAAAACTGTTCTTGAGACTTTGTTTGTTATAATAAGCTTTGTATTACCTGCTCGATGTTGGGCTTTTCAAACGGTGGACTTCCCAGGGATCCCTCCACAACTGGCTGACTCATCTGCAGGATGCATTTCCTCAGTAGCTTAAGGGACACAAGGGGATACATTGATCACAAAGCTGTCTACTGTAGCAATTAAAATCATTGCAGCTGAACTGAAGCACTGGCTTACCTTGAAAAGGTAGAAGTACACTTGCTTGGTATCAGTGTCCTCTTCTTTGTGTACAGACATGAAAAGGTTCTCGACGTCAACCACCATCCCCAACAGCCTGTTAATCTCATCCTCAGACACGTTCTCCAGATGGGACACGTGATCAGCTGTGGGACAAAACATCAGTATTAGTATTCAGTCTCCTTACCGAATATCTGCTAAGTTCAAGGTGGATGAAAAAAAAAAAATCAATGAAAGGGTTTTGTAAATAGATATTCTTTTTTTATCTTAAATATAAAATCCATCTCCGCTTGTCCATCTGACACTAGTTTTTAATATGGCTTAAAGAATAAATCACCATCTGAGAACAATCCTGGAAAATGACATAATGAAGCAAATGAAATGTACGTAAAATAGTACCATGAACAGAACCATGTGGAACCCCATCCTTAAGATTTATCAAAGACTATTTATATCTAAATAATGTATTTATATATACCCTAAACTTGTGCATCAGACTCGCATAAAAGATGTGTATCCATATGAGACATTTCTGGTTGTAAAAGGCAAAATAAAATAAAAAAAATACAATCATCCGAAAACACTGTAAGAATATGTTTTTTGTTTGTTCTGTTCTCTCCCCCCCTCTCCCCCCTATGTCCATGAAACTGCAGCAGTAATTTGGGTTAATCTATGAAATACATTGGGATGATTTAACTGGAACCCACTTAAACAGATAATCTCTGCAAAAATAGAAATATAATTTCTTGTGTATGGCTTGGTAGGGGGGGGAAAAATAACCAAATCCACATTGCAGGTTGACCAATTCTAATTTCGGAAATGTAACTGGTGTTTAAATGCACAGCGCTCTGCATGTTATTCGGAGAAGGGGTCTGGTTAGTTTGTACCCAGTGCATGTCCACAGCTGCGGCAGGGCTCGCTCAGGCTGGCTGCTTGCTGCTGCAGATCAATCCGTGTAGCTGAAGGGGGGTTCGGGTTTTTCCATCCATTGCACTTGCATGTGTCACTGGCCTGAGAATAAAAACAAAACAAACCACATGGGCGACTTAAATTGCACACCAATTCACGTTTGTGCAAGCCAATAATTGATATCAATTAAGCTAGCCGAGGAGAAATATCCTTCCACAGGTTTGCGTTTATTTTAAATGCCCATTTCTCTGCCAGAGTAGCTAGCTACAACGCTGTACAGCTACGCCGATAAACTGTGTTAATAGTTCGTTGTTATATAGGGTATATTACATATGATACAATCACACCATTGCTTTGTTGTTGTAAACTTTGGCTAGCCATGTTAGCTACCTTGCACGCGGAGAATACGCCAAGTTTTTCAAGCTTTTTCGCCCGTGGAAAAGCTCGGACTTGGGCTTTCTTCTGGCTCGCACGCTGTTGCTGGCTAAGTCCTGGTCTAACCGGGTCGCTGTTCCCTGTACCGGAGCCTGCTGCTGCAGCACCGGACCCCGCTGAGCCACTCGACTGGGCTTGGAGAAGCCGGGGCTGTAAGGCCTGTGTAGCCGGGTCCGACATATCCACGCTGCGGATACAGACTCCCTCCGCTACCGATTAGCTCATACGCTGCCTTTAGGTGCAGTCAGAAAAATGAGTTTTCCATAAACACACCTAAAAGTAACTTTTACCTCGAGATTGTGTTATATTCAGATAATAACGGAATCTCACGCTTAATTTAAAAAAAGTCAAATTTTATTTGTAAAAAAAAAAAAAATTATCCGCTAAACTGAGATTTGCAGCAACCTGCAGGTTTTCAAATCCTTACCGGCCCCTAGTGGGAAAAGAGGGAAACTGCAACACAATTACCGTTTTGAATGTGGACATGAGCAGGCGATGAGTAAAAAAAAAAATACTTAAACTTACAAAAATAACATGATCGGATGGCTTTTATTTAAAACAGGAAAGCAAAATTTTCAAACTACTGCAAAAATAAGTCAAACCTGTTTCTTTTAACTCTCTGGAGTCACGGGACTCGGATAAAGAGAGTCACTAAACTATCTTTAGTTTGATATTTTAATATGCAAAAACAGAGCATACTCTGAAAAATGTAGCATTTTTCGAAGTATCTAATGCGAAAACTAGCCGACGTTTCAACTGTTCTGCATTTCACCACACAACGCTGGGAGTTTTAGGGCAATATTAGCTGCTTAATTACCCTGAATTTTTCCTGAACCAATCTTTGCTAGGGAAGTTGGTGGCCATTTTTTGCAACATACATGTTGCTAAAAGTGTGGGCGGGGCATCGTGGTATTTCACCAAAACAACCAGTGCCAACTCTGGTTATTCCAACATCTTTGCACCTATACAAATCGTATATCTATAAAAGGTGAGGCTTTAATGTCATGTACATTTTTAATGCTAAAATTAGAGCATTTACTCCATAGCTTAAATAAATCTACCATCAAAAGTGGATTTAGTCTTCGAAAAACAAGTTAACAGTTAATATGAAAAAAAAAAAAAAAAAATCACTCAAAGATGATACCTTCGGCTCTTTTATTTGTAAAATTACATTTTCTTTCCTCCTTCTCTACACATCTTCTCTACCCGATACCCACTTTACAGCAGCGAGCGCTGTTCTGGTGCAAGTTCTTCTGTGCAAGATGGTGATGCCACAGCAGGATGACAAGATTACTAAAACTCAAGCCCTCCTTGAAATGAAAGAAGCAGAGGATAACATCTCAATTCACAAAGCTGATGAGACAGAACCAGTGCATTTAATACCATGAATCTCCAGAGGAAAAAAAAAATTAAGACATGAAAAATAAAGTTGACAGAATACAAACAGATTGTGTTTTTTTTGTTTGTTTTTTACAGTAACTACAGATTGATTACAAACTTCAAAAGTCTGTTACAAATACAGAAATATGTTTTAAATGCAGTTGTGATTTTGGTCAAGAAAAAAAAAGAATCTTTACACATCTCCCATTTTACACTGATAATTCAGAAACATTACATTAATGCTAAAATTACATACGGGTGAAATTGTTAATAAAGTTGCATTTACTGTATATGTTTGGATAACATAGATAAATGATTGTAAAACCTTAAGATAGGTTTCAAAATCATACTGACCAGTCTGTGCCAAAAGAAAAAAGAAAAAACTAATAGAGATAATCAATCTACACAGCTCAGCTCTATAAGAAATCTGCCCATTTGTTCTCTCTTGGTGAAAACCTCCTTATCCAATTCCTTAAGACTCCATATGCACCCTGCTTTTAACATAAGACCATGATGGAAACATTTATGGTGCACTTGTAAAGTGAGTCCAAGTTGTGCAACAACAGGGTTATCAAACCTACACATTTTCCTTCCTTTTCCATTAATTCGATTTCCTCTATACAAACACAGAACAGTGGACAAGACGCCTCTCTTAGGAGAAATTGTTAATGACTTCTGTTTGTTTTCCTTCCATGAATGGGATGTTTTTTTGGTTTTTTTTCCCCAATCCAAGGTGACGTCATGTGTCCATCAAAAGAAAGGTCATGGAATGGCGAGTCCAGGGGTGAAAAAACACGATTCTGTGAATAAGCCTGTAGGTTGATTTCTTGGTATTTTTGGCAGGTTCATCAAGCTGGAACCATCAGTGGGGATCTGGCAATCAACTGGCCAGTATGCTCATTTTGTCAAACAGTTAGTTGGTGCTGAGAGGATAAGTTGGTCTTTTGGTGGTTTGGTTGGACCAACGGGGGCGTCGTTTTACAGCTGGCTAATATCTGGTGTTGTTGATCGGCTGGATCAGCTGATTTATTGAGTTAGTTAGTTTCCACCCCCACAGCACTGGCCGCTTCTGCCCTGTGGAGCGGTTTCCTGCAGATCCACGCCACCTCTGGCCCGTCCGCCTGGTCCCGCTCCGCCCTGAGGCTCGTTCTTCGGAAGTTTCTTGGCTGTTGCAGAGAATAAAGATAATTGGTCAATCTCCGGCTTAAAGTATTGCAACAATGGATTCTACCAATAATTATCTACCAATGAACCTAAAAAAAATGTGACAAATGACCAAAATTTTAAGTAGAATCACATTTATTAAAACTAAGATTAAATATATATTGAAAGAAAAAACAGAAAACTTTTACACTGAAATGTCTACGATAGAAGGCTCCAATACTTTTTTTCAGTCAAAAGCAAAATTTATTTAAGTGCATATTTACAGTGTTACTAGGAGGTACCAATTTATTCTCAGCCTGTATAAATCATTCATGAATTAATAGTTGGACTTCTGAGAAACACTCACCTATAGCCATAAAAATCTCATTAACATTCATTGCGGTCTTGGCTGAAGTTTCCATGAAGAGCAAGCTGTTGTCGTCTGCATATGCTTGTGCTTCCTACAGGACCAAAGGAAACAGCTCAGGGAATTTTGACCTTGAAAATTAATCTGTAGCAGATTCTGTATTTATTCCCCTTACCTGGAAATCTACGGCTCTCTTACTGGCCAGGTCGGCTTTGTTTCCTGCCAGTGCAATAACGATGTTGGGGCTGGCTTGTCGCTGCAGCTCCTTCACCCAGTTCTTTGCACGTGTGAACGTATCCTTTACAACAGAAAGGTGCAAAATAGTGTGATACCACACTTAAATCTGACTCGATTACGCAAATAGTCGACCAGAGCGTTTTGGTTGTGACTCACTGTGTTGGTGATGTCGAAGACCACAATGGCAGCCTGGGCTCCTCTGTAGTACATAGGCGCCAAGCTGTGATACCGTTCCTGTCCTGCAGTGTCCCAGATCTCAAACTTGACTGTTGTATCATCCAAACATACCGTCTGTGTGAGGAAGGCAGCTAAAAAGATAATTAGAAAAATAATTAACGGGTTTATAAAAAAAAAAAAAAAAAAAAAAAAAAAACACAGTATATTTGACTTCTTCAGAATAAGTCTTGGTGTCATGATAAAGAAAAAAAAAACACAAGTCACTAAATTGGGACACATTAATAATATGAAATCAATTATTAACATTCATAATCTGCTGAAAACGCTACAAATCAAAGAAATAAAAAACATAGAAAACAAAAGAAAGCAACTGACTTTACCAGGAGGAAATGTTAGTTTATGAAATGCACACTCACACAATCAGCCATCTCTCACATGACACCTAAAGCTTAGCTCCTTCTTGCATAGTACACATTTTAAAGCTTTGTAATCTTTGACCAGGCATGCCGCTGACCACAAGTTCAAAAGAAAGCAAAAAAGAAAAACAAGAAAAGTGCTGACTCGTTTTATTTTCACCCATTCTTTGGCGAGTATCCTGTTCCTACATTCTTATGCAAGTTGACTCATCAGAACCGGATACAGCAGGGAAGACAGTTAGGGAAAAAGTGACTATGAAATGACTTATTTCATACATGTACAATCTTAAATTTTCACTTGACTGCCCTGAAGATACTGAACATTTATATATACATAAAAAAAAAAAAACATTTCTAAAACTGCTACCCAGTGAAATGTATGTTTGTATCTTCTGAAATAGGCAAACATGTGGAAAACCCACAAAAACCTGTGGAATACAACAAAGAAAGGTGGAAAGTTTCCAGTTGTTAATCCAGTTTCAGATGGATTAACATATTTCTGTTCAGCAATTCAATTCGTAACATTCCACCTTTAATTCAAAGCTCCATTTAACTGGTATTTGCCCTCATTTTGATTTGATGCTACAATCTAGGTCCATTGAAACAGTCAAGAGACGTGCGTCACTTTCTGCAATTTGACCAGTTTTGGTAAAGATGTCTGCCTACTTTGCGTGAAGAGCCTGAAGCCAGTTGAAGTCATCCTTTGGTCTTGGAAGAACTGGTTTTACCAGTCCTTCTCCTGACTAAACCGACAACAAATATGAGCAAGGCCTGCCAGAAGTCAGATCACTTCTACTGGCATGGACAAGTCTTCTGCTTCAGGGCTGGAGTCTGATGTTTTAAATCAAGAGTGCACAATCAGTTCAGAACCTTAACACCCACATGGATGTTTGACGCAAACCAAATGACTTCATGTGCAGAAATATTTCATTAGAAGTCTACCAGCTTTGTGCGCCTTTTAGATAGCCCAGATGACTTTTAAATAACTTCTGTATACCACCAGCTGGTGGAAGAATGCAGCACAAAAAAAACAGTGAAACTGAGACAGAAAAACAAGAATTTCAATGTTTTTTTCCCATATGCAGTTGTGAAAAGTTACAGTTTAATTTATTAACTTTCCATTTATTATCTTAGAAATCTAAGATAATCTAGCTAATCTAGTTTTAGTCACACTTTATTCCGTGCTTTGTAATTTAAAGGATAAAAGTGAGAATTTCTGAAATCTGAAGGCCTTTTTATGTTGATTTGTATTTGGAATATGCCATGTATCTATAAATTACTACATCATCAGAACTCACTGATACTACAGATTACAAATACAGTGCTTTAAACAAAAATGCATGTTTACCTGCATGGAAAACATACAGAAATCCTGGACTCCTTACCTCCGATGGTGCTCTCTTGGTACTCGTGAAACTGGCCCTTGACGAAGCGCAGCACCAGGCTGGACTTTCCAACTGCCGATTCTCCCAGTAGCACTAGTTTGAACTGACAGATCTTGTTGCTAGCAGCGGTGCCGTTGGTCCGTGCTGGTCCACCTCGCCCTGCCATATTGCAGCGTTGGAAATTACAAGAAAAAAAAAAAAAAAGGCCGTGTGTGGGAGGGGTAGGAGAGGATGAATGAGTAAAGGCTTAAGTTTTTTCTGCAGAAGGACGGTGAAGCTGAGGTAAACGCAGGTGGGCTCAGGTCATGCAGGTAGCTTTCCTGGAGGAAGACGACACCTCACTACTGAGAGCTGCAAAAGAAGAGAGAAAAGCATTTAAGTTTATTGAGTTTCTACTAAACAACCACAGTCTCCGAATACAATCAAAATCGAAATCCACCAAAAACAGAAATCATCCTTATGCTTCTGCACTAAAGCTTTGTTGTCGGCTTCAAAAACCTTAAAACTGAAGTTGTTGATGCAAAGCACCACTATCAGACTCATTACCCCGTTTGAGAGTTATTCATTTAGCCTTGTTTAGTATAAACAAGTGCTAAAGGAGAACACTTCATGGCTTATTTGAAATTGTGCCCTTGGTTTTTCTCCCACAGGCTACATTCAGACCATACTACTAAGTTTCTTAAGATGCTACTGCATACGCTAAGGACTGAAACAAGAGGCAAAAATAATCAGTTCAATTACTTAAAGTTAAAATTGTTTGTAAAATAGAAATATTGAGATACTAGTCCTTTTCTTTAATCCATATCATGCAACATATATACGGACATGAATAAGTGGTGAAGGTACTTGACAAAGGCCAACCTGAATGGTTAATGTAAACAGACCTATTAACCAAAAGCTGCAGTGCCCTAATCCAGCTGGTTACCTTGGTTATCTGCAGAACATGCAAAGAAGCAGAGCATGAACTGCAACACTCATTAATGCACCCGGTTCTGGCATGTCATAACAAAACAGCTGTCTAATAACAGGCCCTCAGTCTATTACATGCAAATAAGAAGTCTCAAGACGGAGATGTAAAAATACAAAATGTGCAATACAAAATGTGCAACATTAAGCAACCAACAGCTCAGTTGGTTGCTTATCTATGTTAACTAAAGTGCTGCCAGTTAACCTAGAAGCTGATCAAACTGTGGCCTAGTCAGACAGGTGACCAGGATTAATTTAGTTTCTGCATAATTTTGATGAATTATACAGAAACATAATGATAAAATGGTTTTTTTTTCTCTCTAAAGATGGCCCTCATCTAAACCAGCTGAGCCAAAATAACCATAAACGACTTCCTGTTGGTAGAGGTTTACCAAATTTCCTTACAGCTAACTATATATATTATTGAACATTTCTGTGCATCATTGGTTGCTAAAGTGCATCCAAAGAGTCCCACATAAACAAAAAGGTGTATATTAATTAAAATCCCATAGACATTTGGCAACAAGGCCTTCTGATAGATTTCATGTATTCAGTCAGTTAATGTACATAAATCCCAAAATTCAACTTAAGATTTTAAAATATCCCATTTCAATATCCACATGTGTTTTGTTGCAAAGACTGAGCAACTCTAAAACTATTCATTGTTTGACTTGTTGTAGTCAAGAGTCAAAAAAGGGGAACTCAAATGGAGGCAGAAGTAAGCCACAGCAATATATTTGATTCATTGTAATTCAGTATTTATAAACCACAGACTTTTTTGACTACTGCATACCAGCGCATTTCGCTTCATGTTTGCCAGACATGACAGTCTTAAAACTTCACCAAATCTATTTTTTTTTTTCAGCTGGATGACGAACATTAGGTCAGTCAGCTTCTGCTCCGTCAAAGGACAGGAAACAACTCAGCTAAAAGCAGGAAGTGAAGATTGCAGAACACTTAACTGCTGAACACAATAAATCCAGCAGTCTAACACAGACAGTTTGACGCTGAATTCTTACACCGAGTATGAAGGATAGATATTTGCTGGTAGAGTTTGGTAATGTACTGACAAGAAGAAATAGGTGCGGACAGTTTTTTTTTTTTAAAGAAGCAGGGCTTTTCCCCGGCATGCAGCTGAACTCATTCTTAATCTTTAGCATGTGACTGCAGATCACAGCTTTGTCCATAAAATATTCAGGACTTGCATGTTTTATTTGACAGTGCAGCAACCATGTTCTACTAATGTGTTAGCATTAAAACATCAGTAAGCTGCACTACTCCTTTTTCAAAAAAACTGCAACTTTTGCATATTTTGCAGATGCTAACAGTGTTGTGAAGGTACCTGGCAGACAAGTATGCAATTTCACAGCACATCAAAAAGAAAACAAACAAACAAACAAAAAAATCAGGAAGGAATGAAGGCGCTCTGCTCACCTGGACAAACAAAGGTCAGTCTGTACTTGTGTGCTCGCAAGCAGCTGATGACAACTCGCCTGTATTCCTCGCTTAAGGAATCAGTGGTAATAACTGAAATACCGCCAAGATTTTTTTGTAACACTCGTACCTTAATCATGCATTATGAGAGAGGGAATCTCTAAAGTGCACTCAGAACCTTGATAATGAAATGGGATAGAGAGCGAAAAAAGCAGGACATGGTCAGGGAAAAAGGGAGGAAGAAGCAGCAGCAGCAGCAGTCACAAGAGCCTGTTAAATATTCATCATGGCCTCCTGTTTGCTCTGCACCCAGCGTGATGTCCAAGACACCAACAGGGACTGCACTACGTTTAATGCAAAATATGGCAGTGTGTGCAAACTTTAAATATGTGCATGGAAATTAAGTACTATAACTAAAAAGCATTTTTGTTCCTCAGGAAAATATGAACCTTCCTGCATTGTTAATAAAATAAAATAATAATAATAATAATAATAATACAAAAGAAACAGTTAATGACGCTGATGTACCCCAAGGTTCAACATCGAGTTCTCAACTTGTTTTGTTTTTATATAAATATAAAAATACAAAGTTTGTCCATTTCATATCATTGTCTGACTTGTAACTCTCATCTATTTAGACTTTCTACAAATAAAAGAAAAAAATTCAAACTTATAATCAATGAAGAAAACAAACTACATTCTTTACCTGTCCTTACTTTTCAAGAGAATGTTAAAATTCAACTCAATCCCAGAGCAAAATTTGACATTAACCTTGCCTTTAATTCCGCTAAACATAATGCATATCTGAAAGTGAAAATATTGGCAAATTGGTATGTTTATCTAGACAGCTCCTCAGGTCTTAATAGTATAATAAGCAAACAGTACAAGTTTTATGAAGGCAACCAGAGACGAATGTTGTGAAAAAGGGTGGGGTCACAGAACAGCTGGTTGTATCTGATATAAAGGCTGCACCACAGGTCTCCCTTTGTTCCCTATACCAAGTAACCATCCAGTCTTGGCTAAGGCAGTTTCAAATATACAGTCAGCAAGATTTCAAGTTCTACACACTGAAGTCAGATGCATTTGTTAAAACGGTAAAGATACACAGGCAGATCATCGCCTAGAATCTACAATGAAATGACAAATTCTTTTCATAAAAGGTTGTTCAAATGGTGTTTCAAGTCAAAAATGTATTTGAAAGTTTAAATATAAATGCACTGATGTAACACAGGACAAGCAAACAAGATAGTAATCACTTTAAAGGCCAATAGGAAATCACAGGAACTTCCCTTTCTTGTGACGTCTCTTCGACGCTGGGTAACCAAACAGAGAAGTCAGAAGCCCAATCACCATCTTGTCATTTAGTTGAATGTTTCAAGGAAACAGAAAAAACAACATTCCTTTCTAGTAAGTAGACTGAATTACTGCTCACCTCTTCAGATTAGTGGGCCTTGAAATGTCTAGGTTGCTCTTCTAGATTCTTTCTATGCATCAGAAGCTAAACTATTAAGTACTTATTCCTAGCATCAAAACTCAAATTGTTTTTATTCCAAATAATGACGGCACAAAACACAAAAATTGACACACCTGATTAGAAATGCAAACCCTTGTTTCCATTTTAGGTGTTGTGACCTTTGAACTTTATACAATACACAGCAAACTTTGGAAAACAAACTTAAGCATACTCTTTTAAAAAAAGGAAAACATAACTTTTATCAGGGCTGATTTGCCAAAACGTATTGCCGCTTTATGAGGCCAAGGTCCAAACACCATAAACACCAGAACAGCCCATGCACATGGCTGGTTATCCCTTTCTGTCTCAAAGGTCCAAACTCTGCTCCTGTTATTAAGTCATAAACAGGAGGTACATGTGATTTAATGTGCTGTTAAATGTAAGCAGACACACGTGTAGATAGATAACTTTAGCAATATAACGGAGAGAAGTGCAACATAACACCTGTCAACGGTAATGACACTTTATGAGATGACATTTAAAGGTATTTATGATTGAAGTTTGTAAGGCAAGATTAAATGTTAGGTTACAAAAATAAGCAAATTTAATAAAATGGACGTGGAAGGAGTTTCCTAGCTGTATGAGCATTTGAAGAAAGCAGATTGCTTACGAATCCGTCAGTTAAACTGCTGAGTCTCTCAGATAAAAACAGTTATCAAGTACTTAACCGTCTCCATAAACAGTGTTTGTTGTAGTCGAAACAAATGAGGTCTAAATACACATCCGGAGCACATGAAATGATTCAAGTTTCTAATGTTTCCAAGTTAGCAAAACTTCTTTCTGGTTGTGGTTAGCTTTAGCACAACAGCTAACACAGGCTGAGCGACATTAGCAGATAAATAAACGACCAAGTGTCCAACAAAGGCCTTAAAATGTGGTATTTTAAGGTCCGACTGTGAACAAGAATATTGTCAGCAATAAACATCTGACTAAATGCCTGAAACAAACTCCAACTGTTAATCTTTCCTCTTCGCCTAGCATTTTAGCATTAGCTTAGTGGCGTAAACGACAGCAAAATATAAATGCTAAGCAACTGAAAAGGAAACTTTGTTTAACGTGTTTAATGCGACGACTAAATGCGTTTCTGGAGAGAAAAAAAAAGTACTAATTGGTTAACTTCTGATAGCATTGTTAGCAGCTGTGTCAAAAACGTCATTAAAACAACTTTCATTTTTCTCGGCCGCACGTCGTCAGCTGTTTCACGCTGTCCGATAGAAACTTGGGGTCTTTCTAACTGTGTCTCTTCCGGAATTGAAACCATATCAAAACCCTGTCAAGCAGCAGTTGTTATTTGGCTTTGAAATGTTGTTTCTCAATTTTCCGTCTCTTACAGCCCGAAGCTCATAGCTTCACTCGATCCACTCTAATGGACATTTAGGCTGAGCTCGGACTTGGCACATCGGTTCGGTTAAATTGTACCAAATAAGGCTAAACAGCTTTTCAATAACATAGAGTGGACATTCTTTAAGGGTTCCCCCTCCTAACATGTTCGATCATATTAGGCAGCTCGACTTACATGACTTTTTCTTCTTTCGTTAGCCTCATCGGCAGTGGCTGTCTTCTGCTTCGTGGGGTCTGGCCTTCCCTTCCGCTAAGCGATTTTTTTCCGGGAACCTCCCACTGTTTTTGTCAGTGCCTGTCTGACCAATGACAACGTCAGCCTGCATAAACTATCAGATTCAGAACACCGGTTAAGTTTCAAAGCTTGAAGCTAAATGTGTACAGTTCTTTTCAGAGGGTAGAAATAAGTTTGAAAGTGTTGCACATTGATTAAAAGATACTTTCTGCTATCCCCGTCTATGTTACTTTTTCACAGCAGAGAATTTCGTATTAATTAGCATATGATGACAAAAGGTTACACCAGAGAAATTTAGGAACGATAAACAGTGAACATTAAAGAAGTGAGTGTATCATTAAATAGTTCATTTATTTCATTCAGTTCAAATAAAGTGTTCATTTCTGTTTATTTGAAACCCAAAGAGAAACAAAAACGTCAAAATATGTCTAAACAACCAAAATGTAATAAAATTACCATGCGTTTTTAGATGTGAAGACTTTTTCAAGAATTCTTCTCATGTTTTAGTCCTGAATCGTCTCTTTTAGAATGAACTAATTGCAATCAGTAAAAACCAAAAGTCATCAAATACAGCTGTTTTTCTGTTTTCTTTTGAACAGAAGATTAAGATTGTTAAATGTTTCTAACTCTACTTGCAATAGGTTATATTTGGTGATACCTATAGAATCACTAGATAAATCACTAGATAACTTCATCATAATTAATGTGATTGCTGTGATATAGATATTTTGACAATAAATTGCAGTGTTCCTCATTGTAGTATGGCTAGAATTATTTAAGCATAATTTATTTACTAGTTCCCTTCAGACTGGACTGAAATTAAAAATTGAGAATGTAAAGGGCTTCAGCCTTCTTTTTTTTTTTCTTTTTTTTTTTACATAATTATGGACTTTTTTACCAAGTTTTTTCTAGGATTTTGTCTGTTGATTCAGATTTTTGACTTATTTTTAATAGCTCTATCTTAGAGCATTTTATCGAGGCTTAGTCAAGGATTTTGATCAATTTGTTGCTAATTTCTAGCTATGCTGTTGGCAGTGTGATTGTCCATTTCATGTGGGTCCATCTGCTGTAAAGATCTGCTATTATAGGAGAACTTGATCATTTTATCAGATGAATTTCATAAATAAGGCCTTGTTGCTTGCTTACCACTAAAATCAACCCAAAGCAACACATGTGTACTTGGCTTTACCCTCAACTGTATTGACATTGTCATGGAAACTTTCTTTTTTACATAAAAGCAAAACTTATGAGAAACAAACAACACGGTTTCCTATCAAATCTGTTTTTCCTGCTCAGTCATGAATTATAGTCTGTGCATTTTGTTTCTGTGACCACATAGTGGCGCTACATCTCTTTATCTAACATTATTTCAAGGACAAATGATGTCAGCTGCTGTGGAAACAGCAAATAAAGCAGCTTTCACTGATGTCTTGCTGTGCAACTAATGAAATAATATTACATTTATTATCTACTACTACATGTACCGTCTCTGTTGCCGTAGTTTTATTGATGTATCTAAATTTTCAGTCTCAAATTTTTAGGCATTATTTTATACATAACTTGTAAAGAGTTATTTTACAAATAGATAATATTTGGCTGCAGCAGTTGGTAAATAGCAATTTATTATTTCGGAAAGAACAATCCTTTACCATTCAAACAAACTTGTCATTTTGACAAAGTAACACAAACAGAAGTCATTATCGTTGTGAGTCTTCTGATACATTTTGACTCGCTCCATAATTATCTGTCCTGTCGTGGTAGAGTGATCCTCCACACTCTCTGTTTGAAATCTGCCCCAGCAAAGAACACACATGGTCCTGCGAGTGAAGGACAAGGCCGGATCCCGCTGGGTCGTTTTGTCTCGTGGAGCTCTGCTGGCTCTTGTTGTGATCTGTGGACAGTGAAGTGCGAGGTCCTGAGGGTGTCAGAGAGCTGAAGGTTGTGCGATACCGTGCCTGTCCAGTGGGATTGCTCGGAGAATGAACTGGCGTCTGGGGATTGGTGAGGCTTTGTGAGTTGGTTAAAAAATTCAATGTAGGATGAGAGTGTCCATAATTTACTGGATTAGTGTTATTTTTAATAGGACTAGATGTATTGTAGACTCCTCGCTGGCTTTGACAAATCACTGGAAAGGTGCTGGGGTCTGAATCAATGCCGAGGAGGGATACAATTCTGTGATTGTAAAGGGAGCTTGGGGTGGCTCTGGGTGTTTGAAATGGACTGTACTGACCCTGCAGCCCATCAGCTGTTTTTCCATCTCTATCAGAGCAGCATAGGTGCAAAGAGGCAGACACAGAGCTTGATGAATGCAGCAAAGTGGGAGTCCTGTTGTGGGGCCGTAACCCACTGCAGTCCTGTGCATTTCCAGATGAATCTAAAGGGATACGAGGCTGCCAGTCTTTACAACTTGTTACACCAGGAGGAGAGACATGATGAAGCATAGGCATATTTGACTGCAGAAAATGCATCATGTCATGGAGCTCCTTAGTCAGGTTGGAGACTTCTTCATTTAAGTTGTTCACCTGCGAGAAGAAAATAAAAGTTAAAGTCTCAGATGTTGATTAAAGCCCCATAAAACTATCATGCTAACTGAAAACTAATTTAAAGCTTTTTTTCCCCCATGAGTTCCCTTTATAAAGCTCCACCAATCATCCAGTAGGTGTAGGACTGAAACGCCAGCATGATGCTGTCACCATCATGTTTCCTTGCATTAATAGCGTGTTTCAAGTGATGTGTGATATTCATTGTCCACCACACAGGTCTCAGATCAAAACAAATTGCAGGATATATGTTGCACAATTTTATTTTCAGAAAATGTGATTATTGTAACGGTATTTATACAAGTCTCTTTAAAAAATCAATAAGGCCGCTGCAGCATACTCAAAACCCTAAAATGTACGAAATGTTGGCAGTATTGTTTTCCTGAAAACAATATTGTTCATTGAAACTCACCCATGAAGGCCAAAGATAGTTTTATTAATACATTCATGTAATTTATTTTTTTTTCTTTTGGATTATTTATATGTATAAATATCCCATATAACTTTTGATCAGGGTAAAGTATTGCATTTATAGGGGGAAACAAGATTTATGTTTGAATCTCACCTCTTTATTTAATTTGGTCATGTTCTGTTTCACTTCTTCTGTCTCAATTAGAAGGTTAGCATTCATCTGTAACTCATCTAAAACACATTAAAAAGAAAACAGAGTTAATGTGATAACATTGTCTATGATGCTTACTAGGTAACATAAGCTAAACATGTTAATTAATTACCTAACATGAACTAAGCAGTTTATGCATTAGAGAAAAAAAAATCAAAACAAGAAATGAAATATGTAAATTGTCTTACATCTTATGTAAATTCAGTTGATGAAGAATTTCAAGCATTTTTTTCATTAACTTAAAAAAAATGGTCAATTTCTTTAAAAAAAAAAAACATTACCTGACATACTAATCCTTGTCTTATCCTGCTCTATGTTGAACTGAAATGTGTGACTGTTGTCCTCAATCCCATCCACGACCCTGACAATGAAACAAATGAATATCACATCAATGTAAAAAGAGCAAAGTGCAAGCAAGAGAAAAACAACGTGGAAAAAGTCACCTGGGGCTCAGGTTAAGAGGACTAACACAAGGGAAGGATGGAAGCAGTAGCTTGGATGACTGATGACTTAAATCGGATTCATTTTTCAGACTGACAGAAGGTGACAGAGTGAGATCCTCATTGGCAAAGGACTGAGGAGAGATGCAATAGCCTTGGCGTTGAGAAACAGGTGACCGACATGGGTGGAGCGTTTGGATGTGTTGGAGCTCCTGTCCTAAAGTGCTGAGACGGGAAAACTGAAGAGTACCTCCAGAACCCTGTACTCTGCTCTGCCACAAATGGTTCGTGTCATCTGGAAGTTCCTCATTTGCTTCAGTGAAGTTGGGTAGTTTGTGATCCAAAGAGACGTGATGCTGGAAGAGAGATTGAAAGTCAATGAAGTTAATTCCAAAGTTGTTTGAGAACATGACATGTTCTTTATGTTATTACGTTATCAACATGTTAACATGTTATGTTATCAACATTACATGTGGTAATGTAATAGAATTGCACATTTTATTAATGTGCTATGAGATAAAGAACACATTACATTTTGCTGTTGAACTTACTGTGTGTGTCCATTTGGCAAACATAAACTAAAGCATGAGTCTAAAATATTTAAAACACCCACATAAAATGATTATATCTGGTAGCTTCATTGTGATAAAATGTTACTTTATTTTTCTCTCTCTCTCTCTGGCCTCTGAAAGGTTGCATACATAACAAAGCAAATGTGTATTTTTATTTGCCTACCGACAGTGGTAGTCATACACTGTATTAATGTGCCTTGTGTTTTTTTAGTTTAATAAAAGAAACACCTGACTCAGCTCTGTCTAAGTAAAGAGGAGACATAATAGCTGAACACGTACCAAAGACTGCCTGGGAGTCCATGTAAATCTCTTTACTGCCTGCAGACAGACAAACAACAAACAAACAAACAAACAAACAAACAAACAAACAAACAAACAAACAAACAAACATGTTCCCATAATTTTTAAAGTCTGATTATGCACAGTGAATATGTACACTCACCAATCACATTGTTAGGCACAGCTTTTCAGTTGGTTGTTAATATAAACAGTGAATCAGCCAATCATAAACAAGCCAATCATTCCAATTAGGCTTTTAGAAGTTGTAGAAAAGACTTACTGAGCTTCAGTGGAAGTAATTTGGACCCATTTGGACCTCATAGTAGAAAATTGTTTAAATACCAGAGCCCTCCCAAATATTGTTGCGATGCATTCTTCATCCCACATGACAATATTGAATCCATCTTTTGGTGGCTACTTCTTGCAGAAAAAGTAGCCTCCATGTCACCAAACTCAACTCATCCCCTCATGGTTTCTTGGTTACTGTACCATGATGATCTCTACTGCTGCCACATCTTAATCCATCAGAGCACCTTTGAGAGGTGGTGGAACAACAGATTCACATCACAGACACCTTCCTAGTGCTCGGTTGGGCCCCCCCATTTGTCTTCAGATCTGCCTTTTTTTAAGCATATGTTCAACAAGCTGTATCTAGTGAAGTAGCCAGCTAATTTCTTTTATAAGGTCAGTAAAATTGTTCAGATTAATTCTGTGGTACCATAAAATTATAAGTCTTACATGAGGCTCACTGCCCTCTCTGAGGTTGTAGGTAAGGTTGTGGTGGATGTCAGAGCTGAAGCGACTGCCGTACTCCGGATACAGCCTGAGGACCTCTCTTAAAGCCTTGACACTGATGTACTGCAAGTCACAGTAGGTGAGCGCCTTCACGTCTGCATTTGTCTTGATCACCTGATCATGCTCTGGCAGGTCAGCCCCTATCAGGTCACCTTTGCCTGTAGCGATAGTCAGAGAGAGGAGTTGCCAAAAGATGCTACTACTAGATGAAGATGTGAGTCAACAGCTGGAAGTGTTTCACACTTTGTGCACACTCACCCAGAATAGCTTGGACCATACCATCTTTCAAGACTTCAAGGGAACCGGAACAGACAAAATAATCGGCATGCAGGGCATCTCCATGGCGGATGAGGTACTCCCCTGGTGCACAGAAGGAAGTCTTGATGTGCAGGGAGAGAGAGCGCAGACACCCTCTGCTGGCTCTCTCAAACACAGGCAGCTGCAGGATGTCTTTGTTCAGATGCATGGCGATATCTGCTCGCAGTTCATCTGGGAAGTCATGAAGCAGCTGAGAGCGAATGAGAGAAAGAAAAAAGAGACTTTTGTTATAAGTAAATCAGCATTCTGCAGTTCAACCTCAGAAATTAAGTTACTGACTTTAAGTTTTACTGTAAGCATATTGTTTTGATATACACGATTTTAGCCAAGGACCAACATGGGCAAACAAGAAGGAAGTAAACAAAGATAACCTTAAAAAATGTGCAAATTTGTAATGGCTTCCCAATATCAAAGCATTTACAAATGAATTTTAAAACTCTATAGCGTGTTTTGGTTGCTTTTAGAATATTATATAAAAAGTAGCTCATGTAATTTTATGAGCTACTAATAAAATAATATTTTACTAAAAGGTTCTTTTTTGAAGATTTCAAAAAAGAACTCTGTATTATTAAATATTTTAGACAACAGCCAACCTCTACTCAATCAACTTTGAAAAATGTATGTCTTTTGATTTTTAAATGCAGCAAACCAGGTTTTAGAGGTTGCTGCACTTTCATGATGTATCAAACTGATACGAAAATACATCCTGTTAAAACCAGTGGCTGCATCTATTGCTTTCAACTCTGAATTAATTATTAAGAGAGGTGATGGTGGGTGTGTTAATGAGTATTCTCCCCATTTCAGCTCGGGCAACTTCTTCAAAATGGATTCCAACATTGTCATTGAAATTCTGACATCTACTCAAGGGAATGGAATAAGACTTCAGAGAATATAAAATAAAATGTCCCACATTTAAAAGGATTGTATGTCTGAAAGGAGAAACACCCACAGAGAATGTATTGTTCTGATTGATATGCCTCAAATGCCTTGATATGCCTTAATTTGTGTTTCAATTACTGAACAAAAATGAACAAGTTCTTTCATAAAAAATACATACAAGATCTAATTACGAGCACAATGTTAATTTTACTAATAAGTCTTGTACCCTAGAAGAATTAATAAAAAGATAGATTTTTTTCCCCTTTGTTCCTCGCTTACCTCATTTGTGTTTATGCCATTGTTGACTGACCATGTGGCTTGAAAATACTCCAGCATTCTCTGCTTCAGCTGCTGAGGGAGTCGATGCACACGGATGAAGTCTTTGAGGTCCTTCATGCGGGTGTGGTAGAGTGAGCGCCGTGAGTACATGCGCTGGATAATGGCTGTTACGTTACCAAAGACCACTGCGTGCATCAGAGCTGACGATGGATGAAACAGTAAAGGTGCGCTTAGAAAATTTAACCCATATGGAAAATTTCTGTTCATGGTTTTAAACTCACCACCAATCAGCATAATACAAATGGAGAAGATTTTCTCTGCATCCGTGTTGGCACACACATTGCCAAAACCAACGCTGGTGAGGCTACTGAGAGTAAAGTAGAGGGAGGCAATGTAGGCGCTGGGGATGGAGGGTCCACCTATGGTTCTGTTGATGTATGGTGTCTCCAGACGCTTACCCAAATCCTGAAGCCACCCTGATGGTATGGGTACATATTGTTATTCACTCAGGAGGAAGAAAATAAAGTGTAACACAAACATTGTTCATGTTCTATTGATTTATTGTGCTTTAGCGGACAGATATTTCTGCTTTGCGAATTGGTCAAATTGGACATTCTGTGACCTAGACTTCCTCTTGGCTAAGGAGGAAAGTCAGAGGCTTTAAAGCATTAAGTCACGACTCAAGATGTTCAAACAAAAACAAGAAGTATCTTCTGACTAAAGGAGACTGTCGTGAGTAGCTGAACTCACCTATATCCCAGGTAACAGGATCACTACTTTCAATCTCCTTGCGTCCAATGATGTACCAGATGCAGGCCATCCAGTGAGCCAGCAGGGCAAACACAGACATGAGCAGTGTAAGGACCACTGCGCTGTACTGGGAGTAGCGATCCAGTTTTTGCAAGAGCCGAAGCAAGCGCAGCAGACGAACCGTCTTTAGAAGGTGCACCAGTGAGGTCTGGATGTGGGAAAACAAAACACGCATTAAAAGGTTCTACATTTTTCTGCTTTTCTATGTTTTAAGCTAAACAGATGATTTTGTTTGTTAGAAACTGGAAAGTTAACGAGAACTTAAAACAGTGGGAAAAAGAAGAGTACCAAGAAAAATGGGCAAAATTTGAGGTATGGAAGTGGACAAACTTGTTGGCACTTGTCTTTTCTGGCTTAACAATGCCAGAAAAATTCATTTCATGTCTGACTATTACTGACACAAACACCCAAAATTTGCTTATCTGTGCTGTGACTTTAACTTGGTGACATGAATTTTAGATTGTGTTTTTGTGCAAAGGAGAGTGAATGACCCATCTCACTTTTCAAACATTTTCAGTGTGAGATTATGATGCAGACATAAAATATTGCTATATTTTAAAACTTTACCAGATATACCAAAAAAAGAAACTAGTCAAAAAATATTAAACAAAGAAACATGACATTTTTTGCATTATCATGACCGTCTTACCACTGAGATGTTGAAAGCATAGAGAAGGTCAAATGGCAGAGCCGCAATCAAATCCACAAAGAACCAGGTGGTGAAGTAATGTAGGCAGATGGATCGGGTGTCATACACAACCTGACCCGACTGGCTGACGTATGTGGTGCGAAAATTCAGAATAATATCTGCAAAGGTTCAGAAACATAACATGAAACAGAGAGAAAATGCACAATGATTGAAGACTTGCTCCAGAGACTTTCAGGGAAATGCACGAGGTAGCGGGTGAGCTAATTTTCTACGACTGTCTCTTTAAAGACAAACTTGTCGAGAGGTTGTGTGACAGACGTGTTATGGCACTTCCATTGGAGAAGAACTGGGACGAAGTGAGAGAAATCTAATTATGTTCATAACCTAGGGCAACATTGACACTGAGTGGGTGAGAAATGGAGGGAGGTAGTCACGTGCCAGCCATCACCAAGGTAACAGCTGTGGTTTAAACTTACTGCTCTTGTCTTTTCATAATGTTACTTGGGTTTCAATATGACGGTCAACAGGTTTGAAACGCTTAAACATTTTCTCCACTAAATCCAACATTTGAAGTCAATGCACAGAAATCGTACCAGCTATGAAGAGCATCTCCACCGCTATGTCACTCCATGTGGTGCTACGAGTGACAAGTGAGAGACGATCGCCGCCTTCGCTGTGACTGACAAAGCAGACGTTGAAAGGTACAGTGACAGCGACGTAGAAAGTCGCCAGCAGAATCAGCCAGTCCCACATGGCCTTGAAAATGCTGTAATGCAGCAGAATGAAACGGGACTTCTTCACAGAGGCCACCTTGTACTCAGGTACGGAGGGTTTCTGGAACATGCTCTGAAAATGCCACATGACACGAAATCTTGAACTCCACATCTCTAATGCCCTCAATTACACTCAGGTAAATAAAAGTCATTCTATAAAGAGGTTTAATCTGTACTGGGCTCTTGAGGAACAATGAAGAAAGTATTCAGAGCAACATTAAAATGTGCATTTATTTTCTTGGTCTCTGGTTGTTTTCCATCATGTGGGAGTTGAGACAGAGTTTTGAACTCACATCGGTCAGTTTCCTCTTGCCTTTCTTTGTGAACAGGCTACTCAGGTGGTGCAGAACACTTCTCCACCTGTCTTGAGCCCGAATAAAACTGCTTTTTCGGTTTTCTCGAGGGTCCTCTGCAAAATCAAAGGCAACTACAAAATTAGCTGTATTAGTCATTTCAATACAGTTTTAGGTAAAATCAAGCCAATGAAAAACCATGTTAACAATTTTAGAGATCATTTAGAATCACTCAGAAAAGAGCTTTTAGAAGCATGCAGTAAGGACTCACCGTCTTCATGAATGTAGTGATGGCTTTTCCCGTAAGATTCGCTGACATCCTTAAAGGACAGCAGAAACAGAACCACCTCGCCCTTCTCGTTTTTAATTGGAACAATATCCAGGAGACACCAGAACTGATTTCCTTTGAGTACCAAAGAGTCACAGAGAGATATTAGACAAAGACTAAAGTGTTCACTTGATGGCTAAATATAAATAGATGAACAATGACTTTAGCAGAAGAAACAGTATTTTTTTCTTACCATTTTTCCTGTAAAAGCAGATCTCTCCCTGATATTCCTGCTGACTCTCCAGAGCTTTGTGCACCTGCTCCATTACACCGTCACTGGTCTCTGCCCCATGAAGGAATGTGCAGGTGCAGGTTTTTTGCATGACCTCCGTCCGAACAAAACCAGTCAGCTCACAAAAACCATCTGAACAATAGACGATCCGGTAATCGTATCGACCCCTGGCATTTCCCAGAAGAAAGTTGCTGTCTGTGAAAAAGTCAAAAAGACAAATAGCAGAGATTAGAGGTTGAAAAACAACATTAGAGCTCAACAGAAAGAGGAATTTCACCAATTCCCTCTTTTAAAGCAGCAGCACAAATACTGCCAGACAATTTTGTTTGGAAAAATATCACTGCTAAGACTAGATATCTGCAAGCTGCTCCTAGCTTTATGTTAGGGCAAGCAACTGAACAGCTTGCCATCACAGGCAGACAGAAAAGTAGTTATTTAAAGATCTCATGCAGAAAACACAAAGGATGGATTCTTGTAAGTCTTTGAATTTTTTTTCTCCATTCATATATAACTGTCTTTATTGTGCGATGGCAAATGTAGAATGATGTAGGAATTTATTGTACTTCTCCTGACTGATACCTTTGTACAATAAGGTTCTGTAAATTACTGCTCTAGAAGCCACTAATGCAAAGTCTGAACTCAAGAAGATTACATTTTCCTATTTAATTAAATATATTATTCAAAAAATAATATCAGAATAATAATAGTATCAGTATTAATTTTCACTAATTTTTAATTGTTATGCCAAAGATTGCTTTTCTCTACAGCCTAACAATGCGCTAGATAAGCTTGTACTGAAATGTTTGCAAGAGCAATTTTGTACTGATTTAATACACAAGCTGGTGAGTAATATTTGAAAAGCATTGTGGAAGAAATTATTATTGGTAATCTGTTCTTAATTCAATAAAGCACATTAATAGGTACATGTCTCCTTTCTATTTCTGTACAAATAATGAGTAAGACGTCCGTTTTCAGGTGAGGCTTTGAATATAAGCAAACAGCCTTTTAAAACGTTCTTTGTTTGCTGAAGAAAACTTTTAAACAGTAACGTAGCTCCAAGGACAGCATGGAACACCTGCTGGCTTGAATGTCAGAGAGGAGATTTGTATTCTCCTGCTGAAAACAAAGCAAACAGTTCATTCATCATTCAGTGGCATAATTGTATATGTTTATCTAAGAAATAATACATTAAGGAAGGTAAAAATCTTTCACATATTTCTAATTGGCTGTTCCGTTCAGCGCGCTTGCCTGATTCAATTTGCGTCCCAGAACTAAATTCTTGTAAAATTGCACAATTGTCATATGTTTTCCTTCTCTTCTTGCTCAGAAATCCCCATAGCAACACAAAACCAGAAAGGTCTTTAATTAGGTTTATGACTTCATCTCCACATACTTTAGAGAAAACATCTACACATCTAGCAGCATGCATCCTTTGCATTATTTTACTGTGGAAAAGTAACTTCAAAAACTGTTAATTTGTAATTATCTTCAAATTACTCCTTTGCCTACAGTCA
>NW_006800033.1:1097109-1150173 GCF_000485575.1 Poecilia formosa
GTTCGATGTACCCTAACCGGGCCCCTCTCTTGTTCTTACACCAGAAAAACAAAACTTACAGCAAGTTTCTGTTAGCCAGGGTGGCATGTTAGCTGGATGGCCACAACAAACACTAAGACTTTGCATGCAGACCCTTAACAGTGGTGCGTGTTTGTTTTTCTTTTTGCTGTTGGGAAAGTGAAACTTGTAGCCTTGCAGCAGAGAAGACACACCTCTTTAGTTAGCTGTTGCAGTTTCTGATGTATAAAGGCTGAAACATTTGTTTTAACGCAAATGACACTGGATCATTTTGTAGTTTCTTTCAAAGTATCCATTGGCACTAGGGCTGGGCGATATGAGGAAAATCTCTCCCACTTGAGGCATGGACTACAGCTTAAAATTGATAATAAATGCCTTACAGATTCAATAATTGTCACACTCTACTAGAAAGAAAAAATTACTGTCTATACTTTTTAGAACCAGAATTTCCACAGATGATTAACCTCTTGGAAGACCTCCAAGTTAAATCACACAAGTTGAGGCTTTTCTTCAGGGTTAATTACTGAGTGAGTCAGAGATGGAAATCACCTGAAAACATCAAATATTTACATAAAAACATATTTATTGTCGTGAACAGTTTTACAGTAAATGGCATTCAACTCCAACTGAAGCCTTTTTTTTTTTTGTTTTAAGAGATTGAAATGCAGCATAGGTGGATTTAAGGTGAAATTGCGTTATTGAAAACCCTGAATAATGCAGCACTGACATCACTTCAACAAAGCTCTTAAGTCATTCAAGTACAAAATAAAAGATTATCACACACATACAGTGTCAATGAAACATTCAATACGCTGAATCAGTCAGCATTTGACATTTACTTCCCTGAAAAACTAGATGCAGCTCAGGAAGCACTTTGACACTGACCAATAAAAATAATAATAAAAAAAATGTTTTATAGGTAAATAGCAAATGCATAAACAGCAAAAACAAGTGGTTTTTGCTGTTACGAAAAATGTAAACTGTTACGCATTAACACCTACTTCGGGTTGTGTGGAGTCAATATGATGTGAGAATTAAACCAAAGTCAAGTCTTCCTGCATCTCTTCTCCCCACTTTGTTTGCATCTTCATCTCAATAATTCAACAAAAAAAAAAAAAAAACATTGCGTGTTATGTTAAACACATTTCTATTTATAACATGTTTGAGAAAACTGACTACAAAAAAAAACAAAAAAAAAACTAGTCGGTGCCATCACCTACTATTCACCAATACAGGGATTTTTAAAGCTAATAATGACAACTTGTAGTGAAGTATCTGGTACAAAACCTTGTTAATGATGGAATGATGCTTGGAGAGGTTCTTTTAATATCATGAAGGTGCGTGATGTTCTGATCACAAAAGCGTTTGTTTTTGTGATCAGAAAACACAAAAACAGTTTGGCACAGGAAATATTTGAAACCAATTCCATGCCTGGAAGTGAGGCCAAACATGTCCTTTAACTTCAGAAGAAGATTCATTTGTCTGGAGTAAACAATGCCTTAAAAAGCTGTTTCCCTAAATGATGATAAAACTTATTTCTCTAGAATAATAATATAAAAAAAAGGACCACGAGTACTTGAGGAAAACTTTTTTTCCATGTTATAACAAACAAAAATCTATTTACATTTTTTTATTAATGACTGATTCAAGTGGACTCAGTATTTTGAGCGAACTTTCACCTCTCCAAACAAACCCTCTGAGAAGGGCAACCTTCATACCTGTGAACTGGCTGGGATGTTCAAGTGTCTTTCAGTAACAGAAGGCAACATGGCTTTAGGTCCCAAAGTCCAGTTTTCTGACATACACTGGCTCCTGTGACTTGTTTTATGCAACCAAACCATCATTCAATGACATAAATATGAATCAGTAAATAACACAACAGAAGCAGTTTTAAATCTTGGACCTGTACAACTTTGGTACACTCAATGAGGCATGAATAATTCACATTATTCTCCCACTGAGCTCTGGGAAATGCCACAAGATGACTTGAAGAAGATGTCAGTTTGACACTGTTGATGCTCAGCCGACTTTGATGCCTTTCTTTTCTTAAGTCCCACAAATCCTTTCCAAAATGTATTGTTTTCATACGTTTTTTTTCTTACCCCAGATATGACGAAAGCTGGCAATTTTTTTTTTTTTTTCACATAAGCTATAGTTCATTTCTCTATCAGGCCTCCGTCTTTTAATTTGAAGTAGAAGAACTTCTCCAACGTGTTGGCACACTTGCAGTACTCGCTGTCTGGGGGGTTGTACTCGCGACAATTGCTGATGATTCGCTGAAGATCCGCAATAAAGAGCTTCTTGGTTACATAGTATCTGTTCTTGAGTTTCTCTGTCATGGTCTTCAGGTCTCAATGTAAAAGTAAAGAAAAACACTTAATAGTGCTTAGGAAATACAGGAATTCCATAATAAGACACAACATTTATACATTTGCTAATTCTAAGCCAGTCCAGCAAAAGAAGTGGATTAAAATATTCTTGGAAAAAAAAGAAAAACTTCAAGATCTATTTATTACATAAAAATAGAATCAAAGGAAATAGTGAAGGATTTATTAAATAAACCAATAGGACATGCTGTTTTAAATTTGTTTGATATAGTTTATATTTCATGAAATACCAGGCTTTGGACATTTGAAATAGGAATAAACATATGGATGATATTACTCTATTAAAAAGAGGTAGATGCTCTCTTACCAATAGGAAAGCGGATGACTTCATAGTAATCAGGAGCTTCAGATTTCTTCACTGGTTCCATGAAAGGCCAAGCATCAGGATGAGTCTGACAAGAAAATAGAATAAACTCAAATTGCCACAGAGCTTCAAAAAATGTTTAGCTTCATAACTCCACACTTTTCTAGACCCCAAATTCCAGATTTTCTCGATGGCTTTAAGAACATATTAGACCAGTGAATATGCTTGTGCTGTAGTCAAAAAATTAATTGCAAAAAATGAATTATTCAAAACACAATGATTTTCACTTTATGAGAATTACATCATGTGTAAAAGATTTAATGAAACAACGTGACAAATCTGACAAAGTCAAATTAAATTATATTGAAACTTTATTGTGGCAATCACAAAGCTCCATATGTATGTCAGGCATATTTGTAAAGGGCTGGTTCAGCAACCTTTGACCTTTCTGTCAACTTTCCAACTTTAAACTCAGAAAATTCTGTATCTAAGGAAAAATGTAACACTTCCTCTACAATATTAAATCAGTCATGAAGTGTAATTGCATAAGAAAGGTTCTTTATTTTCCTTTCCTTGTGCGTCATCACAGGACACAACAAACTGAAAAAGTTAAGGCACTGCATGTCTGAGTGGCACACTACTGGTTACTGTAATGCATTACTGATAACGTACTAATGCTACCACAAAGGAGCTTTTATGCACCAGCTGTCCTCATTAATTATTCATTGGTTAGATGATAAATTGTGTGCTTTCTTTAAGAAACAAAAACTTTGCAACTTCTTAACTGCTTCTGAAACTGTTGAAAGGTTTCAACATTCAGGCTGCTGCAAAATACTAAAATTGGCCAACAATGGATTTGACAAAACAAACAGTGGAAATGTTCAATGTGTTGTCATGGTATAAAACTCTGAGGTCTTCTATTTTACAACCCAGAAAACAAAATACTGATGGTAAACTTTAAATGGAAGCGGTGATATGAGCATAAAGTGGTTTTCCAGTTTGGTGTGAGCAAAGGAGAAAAATTATGCAGCAAGTACTTTGTATTTTTAAAAACATAATATCAGGGATTTACAAGTTTATTCCAATTTATCCATCAAATTAGGTGTCTGCAGGGTTTACCCGATTTTTGTAAAAGATGTTTTTAAAGTGCACACTGGTGGTTGATGATTTTCTTCACCGAAATCCATCAGTCGTTCTTAGTCTTAATGCATTTATTGAATAGAAAAGAAAATTTAAGATATTTTTAATTCCTGAAAACTGATCAATAATAGTCTACGGATTGGTGAACATGTGGTTTAAGGAATATGCTCAGAAAAAGCAAACCTTTGGTATTCTATATTTTCTTCTTTCCAACAATGAACCAGTTACAGAAAACAATTCATACAAATTTTATAGTTTTCAAGACAGCGTAGAACCATTTTTATTGGTCCCAGTTTGGTAATTTTTGTTTTCTGTTGGCAGGTGATTCTAACCTTTATTTGTGCCAGAAGGTTCTTCAGCATGTTGTAAAGCACATCAGGGTCCTTCACCTCTTTCCTGCAGAAGATCAATGTTTAAACTAAAAATGATGCAGAAGACTATCTACATGCAAATAAAAGATACAAAAATTGGGTAAAATAATCAACGCAGCCTATAGAAGGTGTTTACCCTTTGTCCTTGCTACTGGGTTTCCAGCCTGTCTCTCCTGAAACGAATACAGATCTTAGTCATATGATGAATAATTTAATTGTACATGTCAGCTTACACCTTGTACACACTCACTTATTCCAGGGATGCTTTCCACTGGGATCTGTCGCACGCCCTCTTTGAAGCAGGTCAGACCTGGATAAACCTTTCTGATCTGACTCTGTTTTCTCTCAATCAGCTTCTTTATAATCTAGAATGATCACACCAAAATTGGATATAATAAACATATTACAAACACAGATACACTCAAAACTGGTATTTTTTGGCAGTAAAGATTCTTATCCTTACACACCTCCTTCTGTCTTTTAATAATGTGAGAAAGCTCTGTGTAGGGGATCCTTGGGTTTAGCTCGCACTCCATCAAGGTTGCTCCCTCATAGTCTTTGATATAGCCCAGGTATCGACCCTTGGGGACTTTGATATCTTTGGAGAAACCCTATGTAGAAAAAAAATAATAATATTAAAGATAAAAGGAGACATGAATCAACAGAAGCACTGATAACGGAGTTGCTGTGCCTCCAGTACCTGCTTTTTGAAGTAGCCAATGGCATACTCATCAGCATAAGTGAGGAAATAAAGGATGTTGTGTTTAATGTGATACTCCTTCAGGTGGTTCATCAGGTGGGTGCCATAGCCCTTTAAAAAAAAGTAAACACAGATACGTTGCTATTATTTACTGAGATGTATGACAAACGGATGCCAAACAAAATATATTGCGGATCTTCCCACACTGTATTCATGTAGCGCTTTTACAAACTAAACTTGCCAATTCCTTTGAATCTTGAAAATGTTTTAATTTATCTAAGCTGATGTAACAATTCCAACTTTGAATAGACCAAAATGTTTTCTCTTTTTCCTATAATCAATATTTTTTACTGGTCTTGTTAAAGTCTGGATTTAAATCTGATTGAGATGTTACAACGTGATTGTTACTACTTGAAAAGTCTCCAATGAGGCTGGATAAAAAAAAAAATAAATAAATAAAAAAAATAAACTACAGAAACTTTAAAGAGCGTCAGAAAAACAAAAGCAGCGTGGAAGTTAGTCCAGGTCATAGTTACCTTGACTTGTTCATTGGACGTGACGGCACAGAACACTATCTCTGTGAAGCCCTGAGTGGGGAACATCCTAAAACAGATGCCTCCAATGACGCGGCCATCTTTAATGAGGGCTAAGGTTTTGTGCTTCCTGTGAAAACAGGGATTGTTAGGGAAGGTTTGCTAAGAAAAAAAAAAAAAAGATGACAAAAAATAAAGTAGGAGAACATTTACTTACGGGTCAAACACGAGTCGTGTGATGTACTCTTTGGGCATGCGAGGTAACTGATGGGAAAATACGTTCTGAAGGCCAACAAGCCACATCAGGATCTTCTTGTTGGACTTTTGGGAAAGGGAGTTTCCGATAACGTGGAACTCAATGATGCCCCGTCTCTCTTCTAGTCTGGCCGTCTCGTCACGAGCAGCGTTAGGTGTCAGCAGATTAGTCTAGAACCATTAATTATGTGTTAGCATTTCCAGTTTTTCATATACATACAAACTATGCCGGATTACAGTCATTTAACACAAAGGGAGAAATATTTAGTAGATTGCTGTAAATCAAACGATACTAATTGCTGAGCAGGTTTATGGGGACAGACCTCCGGTCCGAGCATAGCAGCAGGATCAGTGATCGTCATCATGACTTCATTCACCAACTCCATAGGAATGTCCCCCATCACACGGATCCTCTTAGCGTCTTCCAGCGTCAACGCCTCTGGAAGTTTGCGTTTGTCCCCTGAAGAGGAAGCGACATTTTTCAGGTTAAAACAACGATTAGGCTTTTTTATATTGTTCATTTTTGTGAGAATATTTTCATATTTTAGGCCAGACTGCTATATTTTATGAAATCAAATACATTTTTGTGCCGCACTGCCTTTCCAAATAATAATGTTGCTACCTGGATTTAACTAACCAAATAACTACAAGGCTAACTGTTTCTAATTTCTTAAACAATCACCTCTAAAGACAAATCATGTTGTCTTGGAAAAGGTGTTAGACTGTTTAAGACGGGTCAAATCATCGGCGTCAAGCAGAGTAAACATCTATCTGCAGTTCTTTTCTGTTTAGCCAGGCAGAGTGGAGCTTTGAGCTCCAAGAGTAAACCAAAGGAGAGTCCGTCACTGACCTGTGATGGGCTCTACGCCTCCCGTATCCGTGCTGCCCAGAGAAGAGGAGCTGTTCAGACATTTGGACAAAGCAGGAGACCCGGACGCTGAAGTAGGACTGATCACTGCAAACACAAAACCACACAGTTACAAATCCACACAACTTTGAGAGCAGCATAACTCTGCACTTTGTGTCTGTTAGACCAAATATATTAAACCTTATATCATTTCCACATAGCTTCTGTTTTTCTCATGTATTCGAACCAATGAATACTCAAATTCTAATTTAACGGTACTGAGAAATGAGGTGAGGAATTTAAAGAGGTCTCAAGAGAATTTGAAATAAGCAATTCTGCTAGGTGAAAAAAATAATGTACAATTGGAGGCAACTTTTAGGATGCACAGGTATGGCCATTAAAGCAGAAAGCAGAAAACCCGGACATGTCATCACAGGACCATTAGTGGGTTCTTAAAATGTGCTTTATTCTTATAATGTCCATTTTAATAAAATAAGTGACTCCAGCACCACCTCACCTGTCTGATGTCCAATCTGTGTGCTTTCTGAAGCAGGCATGGTGAAGTCAGCCTCCCATATCGGTGAATTTTCCCCGTAGATTTCCTCTTCCAGCATCGACAAGAACCTGGAAACAAACATAAATGAGTAACTTATCTATAAAGGATGATATAGACTGCAACGTAAATATTCAAGATTAAATTCATTTGTAAACGCAGTGATTTTTGAAAAATTAGAAATGTAAAATTATACCGAAACTCATCAACAACCCTGTTGCATCTACAGTCACAGCCATAGCAGAAGCCACATGGCGGCATCGGAGAAGCTGCTCTTACTTGGGAAAGTGCGTAAGGATAAGTGTGCGTTTTTCTGGCAGCAGTTTGTCCTTCTCCACTCTAAACTTCTCCAGGAGCTGGCGGCGAGTAACGGTAAAGATGGACTTGAGTAAGTTCCGGCCAAACACCTGCGTGGTCTCGTAGCGAGGCAGGCTGTCGTTACTTTGCGGGACGTGGCAGTAGCACAACCACCTGGCAGCAATGGAGATCAGAACGTCTGTTAAGCACAGAACCTAGCATAGATCAGGAAAATACACACATGCTTTCTCGTTGTAAACTCCTGCACACACCTGGTGTAGTCCAACTTGTATGCTGTTGCATCGTCTTTCTGCGTGCGCTGACGATACTGCGTCGGTGTCTCAAGCTTCCAGTAATTCAGACATATGAGAAACATCTTTGAGAGTTCAAACATGGTCTGTCTCTCCTTTGGCGCAAGGTGGCTGAACTTGTACTGTACAAAATTCAAAACGCCCTGCACAACGAAAAGGAGGACAAAATTAGCAAAACAAAAACTGTTCTTGAGACTTTGTTTGTTATAATAAGCTTTGTATTACCTGCTCGATGTTGGGCTTTTCAAACGGTGGACTTCCCAGGGATCCCTCCACAACTGGCTGACTCATCTGCAGGATGCATTTCCTCAGTAGCTTAAGGGACACAAGGGAATACATTGATCACAAAGCTGTCTACTGTAGCAATTAAAATCATTGCAGCTGAACTGAAGCACTGGCTTACCTTGAAAAGGTAGAAGTACACTTGCTTGGTATCAGTGTCCTCTTCTTTGTGTACAGACATGAAAAGGTTCTCGACGTCAACCACCATCCCCAACAGCCTGTTAATCTCATCCTCAGACACGTTCTCCAGATGGGACACGTGATCAGCTGTGGGACAAAACATCAGTATTAGTATTCAGTCTCCTTACCGAATATCTGCTAAGTTCAAGGTGGATGAAAAAAAAAAAATCAATGAAAGGGTTTTGTAAATAGATATTCTTTTTTTATCTTAAATATAAAATCCATCTCCGCTTGTCCATCTGACACTAGTTTTTAATATGGCTTAAAGAATAAATCACCATCTGAGAACAATCCTGGAAGATGACATAATGAAGCAAATGAAATGTACGTAAAATAGTACCATGAACAGAACCATGTGGAACCCCATCCTTAAGATTTATCAAAGACTATTTATATCTAAATAATGTATTTATATATACCCTAAACTTGTGCATCAGACTCGCATAAAAGATGTGTATCCATATGAGACATTTCTGGTTATAAAAGGCAAAATAAAATAAAAAAAATACAATCATCCGAAAACACTGTAAGAATATGTTTTTTGTTTGTTCTGTTCTCTCCCCCCCTCTCCCCCCTATGTCCATGAAACTGCAGCAGTAATTTAGGTTAATCTATGAAATACATTGGGATGATTTAACTGGAACCCACTTAAACAGATAATCTCTGCAAAAATAGAAATATAATTTCTTGTGTATGGCTTGGTAGGGGGGGGAAAAATAACCAAATCCACATTGCAGGTTGACCAATTCTAATTTCGGAAATGTAACTGGTGTTTAAATGCACAGCGCTCTGCATGTTATTCGGAGAAGGGGTCTGGTTAGTTTGTACCCAGTGCATGTCCACAGCTGCGGCAGGGCTCGCTCAGGCTGGCTGCTTGCTGCTGCAGATCAATCCGTGTAGCTGAAGGGGGGTTCGGGTTTTTCCATCCATTGCACTTGCATGTGTCACTGGCCTGAGAATAAAAACAAAACAAACCACATGGGCGACTTAAATTGCACACCAATTCACGTTTGTGCAAGCCAATAATTGATATCAATTAAGCTAGCCGAGGAGAAATATCCTTCCACAGGTTTGCGTTTATTTTAAATGCCCATTTCTCTGCCAGAGTAGCTAGCTACAACGCTGTACAGCTACGCCGATAAACTGTGTTAATAGTTCGTTATTATATAGGGTATATTACATATAATACAATCACACCATTGCTTTGTTGTTGTAAACTTTGGCTAGCCATGTTAGCTACCTTGCACGCGGAGAATACGCCAAGTTTTTCAAGCTTTTTCGCCCGTGGAAAAGCTCGGACTTGGGCTTTCTTCTGGCTCGCACGCTGTTGCTGGCTAAGTCCTGGTCTAACCGGGTCGCTGTTCCCTGTACCGGAGCCTGCTGCTGCAGCACCGGACCCCGCTGAGCCACTCGACTGGGCTTGGAGAAGCCGGGGCTGTAAGGCCTGTGTAGCCGGGTCCGACATATCCACGCTGCGGATACAGACTCCCTCCGCTACCGATTAGCTCATACGCTGCCTTTAGGTGCAGTCAGAAAAATGAGTTTTCCATATACACACCTAAAAGTAACTTTTACCTCGAGATTGTGTTATATTCAGATAATAACGGAATCTCACGCTTAATTTAAAAAAAGTCAAATTTTATTTGTAAAAAAAAAAAAAATTATCCGCTAAACTGAGATTTGCAGCAACCTGCAGGTTTTCAAATCCTTACCGGCCCCTAGTGGGAAAAGAGGGAAACTGCAACACAATTACCGTTTTGAATGTGGACATGAGCAGGCGATGAGTAAAAAAAAAAATACTTAAACTTACAAAAATAACATGATCGGATGGCTTTTATTTAAAACAGGAAAGCAAAAATTTTCAAACTACTGCAAAAATAAGTCAAACCTGTTTCTTTTAACTCTCTGGAGTCACGGGACTCGGATAAAGAGAGTCACTAAACTATCTTTAGTTTGATATTTTAATATGCAAAAACAGAGCATACTCTGAAAAATGTAGCATTTTTCGAAGTATCTAATGCGAAAACTAGCCGACGTTTCAACTGTTCTGCATTTCACCACACAACGCTGGGAGTTTTAGGGCAATATTAGCTGCTTAATTACCCTGAATTTTTCCTGAACCAATCTTTGCTAGGGAAGTTGGTGGCCATTTTTTTGACTTTTTGCAACATATATGTTGCAAAAAGTGTGGGCGGGGCATCGTGGTATTTCACCAAAACAACCAGTGCCAACTCTGGTTATTCCAACATCTTTGCACCTATACAAATCGTATATCTATAAAAGGTGAGGCTTTAATGTCATGTACATTTTTAATGCTAAAATTAGAGCATTTACTCCATAGCTTAAATAAATCTACCATCAAAAGTGGATTTAGTCTTTGAAAAACAAGTTAACACTTAATATGAAAAAAAAAATCACTCAAAGATAATACCTTCGGCTCTTTTATTTGTAAAATTACATTTTCTTTCCTCCTTCTCTACACATCTTCTCTACCCGATACCCACTTTACAGCAGCGAGCGCTGTTCTGGTGCAAGTTCTTCTGTGCAAGATGGTGATGCCACAGCAGGATGACAAGATAACTCAAACTCAAGCCCTCCTTGAAATGAAAGAAGCAGAGGATAACATCTCAATTCACAAAGCTGATGAGACAGAACCAGTGCATTTAATACCATGAATCTCCAGAGGAAAAAGAAATTAAGACATGAAAAATAAAGTTGACAGAATACAAACAGATTGTGTTTTTTTTGTTTGTTTTTTACAGTAACTACAGATTGATTACAAACTTCAAAAGTCTGTTACAAATACAGAAATATGTTTTAAATGCAGTTGTGATTTTGGTCAAGAAAGAAAAAAAAAGAATCTTTACACATCTCCCATTTTACACTGATAATTCAGGAACATTACATTAATGCTAAAATTACATACGGGTGAAATTGTTAATAAAGTTGCATTTACTGTATATGTTTGGATAACATAGATAAATGATTGTAAAACCTTAAGATAGGTTTCAAAATCATACTGACCAGTCTGTGCCAAAAGAAAAAAGAAAAAACTAATAGAGATAATCAATCTACACAGCTCAGCTCTATAAGAAATCTGCCCATTTGTTCTCTCTTGGTGAAAACCTCCTTATCCAATTCCTTAAGACTCCATATGCACCCTGCTTTTAACATAAGACCATGATGGAAACATTTATGGTGCACTTGTAAAGTGAGTCCAAGTTGTGCAACAACAGGGTTATCAAACCTACACATTTTCCTTCCTTTTCCATTAATTCGATTTCCTCTATACAAACACAGAACAGTGGACAAGACGCCTCTCTTAGGAGAAATTGTTAATGACTTCTGTTTGTTTTCCTTCCATGAATGGGATGTTTTTTTTTTTTTTTTTTCCCCAATCCAAGGTGATGTCATGTGTCCATCAAAAGAAAGGTCATGGAATGGCGAGTCCAGGGGTGAAAAAACACGATTCTGTGAATAAGCCTGTAGGTTGATTTCTTGGTATTTTTGGCAGGTTCATCAAGCTGGAACCATCAGTGGGGATCTGGCAATCAACTGGCCAGTATGCTCATTTTGTCAAACAGTTAGTTGGTGCTGAGAGGATAAGTTGGTCTTTTGGTGGTTTGGTTGGACCAACGGGGGCGTCGTTTTACAGCTGGCTAATATCTGGTGTTGTTGATCGGCTGGATCAGCTGATTTATTGAGTTAGTTAGTTTCCACCCCCACAGCACTGGCCGCTTCTGCCCTGTGGAGCGGTTTCCTGCAGATCCACGCCACCTCTGGCCCGTCCGCCTGGTCCCGCTCCGCCCTGAGGCTCGTTCTTCGGAAGTTTCTTGGCTGTTGCAGAGAATAAAGATAATTGGTCAATCTCCGGCTTAAAGTATTGCAACAATGGATTCTACCAATAATTATCTACCAATGAACCTAAAAAAAAATGTGACAAATGACCAAAATTTTAAGTAGAATCACATTTATTAAAACTAAGATTAAATATATATTGAAAGAAAAAACAGAAAACTTTTACACTGAAATGTCTACGATAGAAGGCTCCAATACTTTTTTTCAGTCAAAAGCAAAATTTATTTAAGTGCATATTTACAGTGTTACTAGGAGGTACCAATTTATTCTCAGCCTGTATAAATCATTCATGAATTAATAGTTGGACTTCTGAGAAACACTCACCTATAGCCATAAAAATCTCATTAACATTCATTGCGGTCTTGGCTGAAGTTTCCATGAAGAGCAAGCTGTTGTCGTCTGCATATGCTTGTGCTTCCTACAGGACCAAAGGAAACAGCTCAGGGAATTTTGACCTTGAAAATTAATCTGTAGCAGATTCTGTATTTATTCCCCTTACCTGGAAATCTACGGCTCTCTTACTGGCCAGGTCGGCTTTGTTTCCTGCCAGTGCAATAACGATGTTGGGGCTGGCTTGTCGCTGCAGCTCCTTCACCCAGTTCTTTGCACGTGTGAACGTATCCTTTACAACAGAAAGGTGCAAAATAGTGTGATACCACACTTAAATCTGACTCGATTACGCAAATAGTCGACCAGAGCGTTTTGGTTGTGACTCACTGTGTTGGTGATGTCGAAGACCACAATGGCAGCCTGGGCTCCTCTGTAGTACATAGGCGCCAAGCTGTGATACCGTTCCTGTCCTGCAGTGTCCCAGATCTCAAACTTGACTGTTGTATCATCCAAACATACCGTCTGTGTGAGGAAGGCAGCTAAAAAGATAATTAGAAAAATAATTAACGGGTTTATAAAAAAAAAAAAAAAAAAAAAAAAAAAAAAGTATATTTGACTTCTCTTCAGAATAAGTCTTGGTGTCATGATAAAGAAAAAAACACAAGTCACTAAATTGGGACACATTAATAATATGAAATCAATTATTAACATTCATAATCTGCTGAAAACGCTACAAATCAAAGAAATAAAAAACATAGAAAACAAAAGAAAGCAACTGACTTTACCAGGAGGAAATGTTAGTTTATGAAATGCACACTCACACAATCAGCCATCTCTCACATGACACCTAAAGCTTAGCTCCTTCTTGCATAGTACACATTTTAAAGCTTTGTAATCTTTGACCAGGCATGCCGCTGACCACAAGTTCAAAAGAAAGCAAAAAAGAAAAACAAGAAAAGTGCTGACTCGTTTTATTTTCACCCATTCTTTGGCGAGTATCCTGTTCCTACATTCTTATGCAAGTTGACTCATCAGAACCGGATACAGCAGGGAAGACAGTTGGGGAAAAAGTGACTATGAAATGACTTATTTCATACATGTACAATCTTAAATTTTCACTTGACTGCCCTGAAGATACTGAACATTTATATAAACATTAAAAAAAAACAAATTTCTAAAACTGCTACCCAGTGAAATGTATGTTTGTATCTTCTGAAATAGGCAAACATGTGGAAAACCCACAAAAACCTGTGGAATACAACAAAGAAAGGTGGAAAGTTTCCAGTTGTTAATCCAGTTTCAGATGGATTAACATATTTCTGTTCAGCAATTCAATTCGTAACATTCCACCTTTAATTCAAAGCTCCATTTAACTGGTATTTGCCCTCATTTTGATTTGATGCTACAATCTAGGTCCATTGAAACAGTCAAGAGACGTGCGTCACTTTCTGCAATTTGACCAGTTTTGGTAAAGATGTCTGCCTACTTTGCGTGAAGAGCCTGAAGCCAGTTGAAGTCATCCTTTGGTCTTGGAAGAACTGGTTTTACCAGTCCTTCTCCTGACTAAACCGACAACAAATATGAGCAAGACCTGCCAGAAGTCAGATCACTTCTACTGGCATGGACAAGTCTTCTGCTTCAGGGCTGGAGTCTGATGTTTTAAATCAAGAGTGCACAATCAGTTCAGAACCTTAACACCCACATGGATGTTTGACGCAAACCAAATGACTTCATGTGCAGAAATATTTCATTAGAAGTCTACCAGCTTTTTGCGCCTTTTAGATAGCCCAGATGACTTTTAAATAACTTCTGTATACCATCAGCTGGTGGAAGAATGCAGCACAAAAAAAACAGTGAAACTGAGACAGAAAAACAAGAATTTCAATGTTTTTTTCCCATATGCAGTTGTGAAAAGTTACAGTTTAATTTATTAACTTTCCATTTATCATTTTAGCAATCCAAGATAATCTAGCTAATCCAGTTTTAGTCACACTTTATTCCGTGCTTTGTAATTTAAAGGATAAAAGTGAGAATTTCTGAAATCTGAAGGCCTTTTTATGTTGATTTGTATTTGGAATATGCCATGTATCTATAAATTACTACATCATCAGAACTCACTGATACTACAGATTACAAATACAGTGCTTTAAACAAAAATGCATGTTTACCTGCATGGAAAACATACAGAAATCCTGGACTCCTTACCTCCGATGGTGCTCTCTTGGTACTCGTGAAACTGGCCCTTGACGAAGCGCAGCACCAGGCTGGACTTTCCAACTGCCGATTCTCCCAGTAGCACTAGTTTGAACTGACAGATCTTGTTGCTAGCAGCGGTGCCGTTGGTCCGTGCTGGTCCACCTCGCCCTGCCATATTGCAGCGTTGGAAATTACAAGAAAAAAAAAAAAAAAGGCCGTGTGTGGGAGGGGTAGGAGAGGATGAATGAGTAAAGGCTTAAGTTTTTTCTGCAGAAGGACGGTGAAGCTGAGGTAAACGCAGGTGGGCTCAGGTCATGCAGGTAGCTTTCCTGGAGGAAGACGACACCTCACTACTGAGAGCTGCAAAAGAAGAGAGAAAAGCATTTAAGTTTATTGAGTTTCTACTAAACAACCACAGTCTCCGAATACAATCAAAATCGAAATCCACCAAAAACAGAAATCATCCTTATGCTTCTGCACCAAAGCTTTGTTGTTGGCTTCAAAAACCTTAAAACTGAAGTTGTTGATGCAAAACACCACTATCAGACTCATTTCCCCGTTTGAGAGTTATTCATTTAGCCTTGTTTAGTATAAACAAGTGCTAAAGGAGAACACTTCATGGCTTATTTGAAATTGTGCCCTTGGTTTTTCTCCCACAGGCTACATTCAGACCATACTACTAAGTTTCTTAAGATGCTACTGCATACGCTAAGGACTGAAACAAGAGGCAAAAATAATCAGTTCAATTACTTAAAGTTAAAATTGTTTATAAACTAGAAATATTGAGATACTAGTCCTTTTCTTTAATCCATATCATGCAACATATATACGAACATGAATAAGTGGTGAAGGTACTTGACAAAGGCCAACCTGAATGGTTAATGTAAACAGACCTATTAACCAAAAGCTGCAGTGCCCTAATCCAGCTGGTTACCTTGGTTATCTGCAGAACATGCAAAGAAGCAGAGCATGAACTGCAACACTCATTAATGCACCTGGTTCTGGCATGTCGTAATAAAACAGCTGTCCAATAACAGGCCCTCAGTCTATTACATGCAAATAAGAAGTCTCAAGACGGAGATGTAAAAATACAAAATGTGCAATACAAAATGTGCAACATTAAGCAACCAACAGCTCAGTTGGTTGCTTATCTATGTTAACTAAAGTGCTGCCAGTTAACCTAGAAGCTGATCAAACTGTGGCCTAGTCAGACAGGTGACCAGGATTAATTTAGTTTCTGCATAATTTTGATGAATTATACAGAAACATAATGATAAAATGTTTTTTTCTCTCTAAAGATGGCCCTCATCTAAACCAGCTGAGCCAAAATAACCATAAACGACTTCCTGTTGGTAGAGGTTTACCAAATTTCCTTACAGCTAACTATATATATTATTGAACATTTCTGTGCATCATTGGTTGCTAAAGTGCATCCAAAGAGTCCCACATAAACAAAAAGGTGTATATTAATTAAAATCCCATAGACATTTGGCAACAAGGCCTTCTGATAGATTTCATGTATTCAGTCAGTTAATGTACATAAATCCCAAAATTCAACTTAAGATTTTAAAATATCCCATTTCAATATCCACATGTGTTTTGTTGCAAAGACTGAGCAACTCTAAAACTATTCATTGTTTGACTTGTTGTAGTCAAGAGTCAAAAAAGGGGAACTCAAATGGAGGCAGAAGTAAGCCACAGCAATATATTTGATTCATTGTAATTCAGTATTTATAAACCACAGACTTTTTTGACTACTGCATACTTACATACCAGCGCATTTCGCTTCATGTTTGCCAGACATGACAGTCTTAAAACTTCACCAAATCTATTTTTTTTTTTCAGCTGGATGACGAACATTAGGTCAGTCAGCTTCTGCTCCGTCAAAGGACAGGAAACAACTCAGCTAAAAGCAGGAAGTGAAGATTGCAGAACACTTAACTGCTGAACACAATAAATCCAGCAGTCTAACACAGACAGTTTGACGCTGAATTCTTACACCGAGTATGAAGGATAGATATTTGCTGGTAGAGTTTGGTAATGTACTGAAAGGAAGAAATAGGTGCGGACAGTTTTTTTTAAAAAGAAGCAGGGCTTTTCCACGGCATGCAGCTGAACTCATTCTTAATCTTTAGCATGTGACTGCAGATCACAGCTTTGTCCATAAAATATTCAGGACTTGCATGTTTTATTTGACAGTGCAGCAACCATGTTCTACTAATGTGTTCGCATTAAAACATCAGTAAGCTGCACTACTCCTTTTTCAAAAAAACTGCAACTTTTGCATATTTTGCAGATGCTAACAGTGTTGTGAAGGTACCTGGCAGACAAGTATGCAATTTCACAGCACATCAAAAAGAAAACAAACAAACAAACAAAAAAATCAGGAAGGAATGAAGGCGCTCTGCTCACCTGGACAAACAAAGGTCAGTCTGTACTTGTGTGCTCGCAAGCAGCTGATGACAACTCGCCTGTATTCCTCGCTTAAGGAATCAGTGGTAATAACTGAAATACCGCCAAGATTTTTTTGTAACACTTGTACCTTAATCATGCATTATGAGAGAGGGAATCTCTAAAGTGCACTCAGAACCTTGATAATGAAATGGGATAGAGAGCGAAAAAAGCAGGACATGGTCAGGGAAAAAGGGAGGAAGAAGCAGCAGCAGCAGCAGTCACAAGAGCCTGTTAAATATTCATCATGGCCTCCTGTTTGCTCTGCACCCAGCGTGATGTCCAAGACACCAACAGGGACTGCACTACGTTTAATGCAAAATATGGCAGTGTGTGCAAACTTTAAATATGTGCATGGAAATTAAGTACTATAACTAAAAAGCATTTTTGTTCCTCAGGAAAATATGAACCTTCCTGCATTGTTAATAAAATAAAATAATAATAATAATAATAATAATACAAAAGAAACAGTTAATGACGCTGATGTACCCCAAGGTTCAACATCGAGTTCTCAACTTGTTTTGTTTTTATATAAATATAAAAATACAAAGTTTGTCCATTTCATGTCATTGTCTGACTTATAACTCATCTATTTAGACTTTCTACAAATAAAAGAAAAAAATTCAAACTTATAATCAATGAAGAAAACAAACTACATTCTTTACCTGTCCTTACTTTTCAAGAGAATGTTAAAATTCAACTCAATCCCAGAGCAAAATTTTACATTAACCTTGCCTTTAATTGCGCTAAACGTAATGCATATCTGAAAGTGAAAATATTGGCAAATTGGTATGTTTATCTAGACAGCTCCTCAGGTCTTAATAGTATAATAAGCAAACAGTACAAGTTTTATGAAGGCAACCAGAGACGAATGTTGTGAAAAAGGGTGGGGTCACAGAACAGCTGGTTGTATCTGATATAAAGGCTGCACCACAGGTCTCCCTTTGTTCCCTATACCAAGTAACCATCCAGTCTTGGCTAAGGCAGTTTCAAATATACAGTCAGCAAGATTTCAAGTTCTACACACTGAAGTCAGATGCATTTGTTAAAACGGTAAAGATACACAGGCAGATCATCGCCTAGAATCTACAATGAAATGACAAATTCTTTTCATAAAAGGTTGTTCAAATGGTGTTTCAAGTCAAAAATGTATTTGAAAGTTTAAATATAAATGCACTGATGTAACACAGGACAAGCAAACAAGATAGTAATCACTTTAAAGGCCAATAGGAAATCAAAGGAACTTCCCTTTCTTGTGACGTCTCTTCGACGCTGGGTAACCAAACAGAGAAGTCAGAAGCCCAATCACCATCTTGTCATTTAGTTGAATGTTTCAAGGAAACAGAAAAAACAACATTCCTTTCTAGTAAGTAGACTGAATTACTGCTCACCTCTTCAGATTAGTGGGCCTTGAAATGTCTAGGTTGCTCTTCTAGATTCTTTCTATGCATCAAAAGCTAAACTATTAAGTACTTATTCTTAGCATCAAAACTCAAATCGTTTTTATTCCAAATAATGACGGCACAAAACACAAAAATTGACACACCTGATTAGAAATGCAAACCCTTGTTTCCATTTTAGGTGTTGTGACCTTTGAACTTTATACAATACACAGCAAACTTTGGAAAACAAACTTAAGCATACTCTTTTAAAAAAAGGAAAACATAACTTTTATCAGGGCTGATTTGCCAAAACGTATTGCCGCTTTATGAGGCCAAGGTCCAAACACCATAAACACCAGAACAGCCCATGCACATGGCTGGTTATCCCTTTCTGTCTCAAAGGTCCAAACTCTGCTCCTGTTATTAAGTCATAAACAGGAGGTACATGTGATTTAATGTGCTGTTAAATGTAAGCAGACACACGTGTAGATAGATAACTTTAGCAATATAACGGAGAGAAGTGCAACATAACACCTGTCAACGGTAATGACACTTTATGAGATGACATTTAAAGGTATTTATGATTGAAGTTTGTAAGGCAAGATTAAATGTTAGGTTACAAAAATAAGCAAATTTAATAAAATGGACGTGGAAGGAGTTTCCTAGCTGTATGAGCATTTGAAGAAAGCAGATTGCTTACGAATCCGTCAGTTAAACTGCTGAGTCTCTCAGATAAAAACAGTTATCAAGTACTTAACCGTCTCCATAAACAGTGTTTGTTATAGTCGAAACAAATGAGGTCTAAATACACATCCGGAGCACATGAAATGATTCAAGTTTCTAATGTTTCCAAGTTAGCAAAACTTCTTTCTGTTTGTGGTTAGCTTTAGCACAACAGCTAACACAGGCTGAGCGACATTAGCAGATAAATAAACGACCAAGTATCCAACAAAGGCCTTAAAATGTGGTATTTTAAGGTCCGACTGTGAACAAGAATATTGTCAGCAATAAACATCTGACTAAATGCCTGAAACAAACTCCAACTGTTAATCTTTCCTCTTCGCCTAGCATTTTAGCATTAGCTTAGTGGCGTAAACGACAGCAAAATATAAATGCTAAGCAACTGAAAAGGAAACTTTGTTTAACGTGTTAAATGCGACGACTAAATGCGTTTCTGGAGAGAAAAAAAAGTACTAATTGGTTAACTTCTGATAGCATTGTTAGCAGCTGTGTCAAAAACGTCATTAAAACAACTTTCATTTTTCTCGGCCGCACGTCGTCAGCTGTTTCACGCTGTCCGAAAGAAACTTGGGGTCTTTCTAACTGTGTCTCTTCCGGAATTGAAACCATATCAAAACCCTGTCAAGCAGCAGTTGTTATTTGGCTTTGAAATGTTGTTTCTCAATTTTCCGTCTCTTACAGCCCGAAGCTCATAGCCCCACTCGATCCACTCTAATGGACATTTAGGCTGAGCTCGGACTTGGCACATCGGTTCGGTTAAATTGTACCAAATAAGGCTAAACAGCTTTTCAATAACATAGAGTGGACATTCTTTAAGGGTTCCCCCTCCTAACATGTTCGATCATATTAGGCAGCTCGACTTACATGACTTTTTCTTCTTTCGTTAGCCTCATCGGCAGTGGCTGTCTTCTGCTTCGTGGGGTCTGGCCTTCCCTTCCGCTAAGCGATTTTTTTCCGGGAACCTCCCACTGTTTTTGTCAGTGTCTGTCTGACCAATGACAACGTCAGCCTGCATAAACTATCAGATTCAGAACACCGGTTAAGTTTCAAAGCTTGAAGCTAAATGTGTACAGTTCTTTTCAGAGGGTAGAAATAAGTTTGAAAGTGTTGCACATTGATTAAAAGATACTTTCTGCTATCCCCGTCTATGTTACTTTTTCACAGCAGAGAATTTCGTATTAATTAGCATATGATGACAAAAGGTTACACCAGAGAAATTTAGGAACGATAAACAGTGAACATTAAAGAAGTGAGTGTATCATTAAATAGTTCATTTATTTCATTCAGTTCAAATAAAGTGTTCATTTCTGTTTATTTGAAACCCAAAGAGAAACAAAAACGTCAAAATATGTCTAAACAACCAAAATGTAATAAAATTACCATGCGTTTTTAGATGTGAAGACTTTTTCAAGAATTCTTCTCATGTTTTAGTCCTGAATCGTCTCTTTTAGAATGAACTAATTGCAATCAGTAAAAACCAAAAGTCATCAAATACAGCTGTTTTTCTGTTTTCTTTTGAACAGAAGATTAAGATTGTTAAATGTTTCTAACTCTACTTGCAATAGGTTATATTTGGTGATACCTATAGAATCACTAGATAAATCACTAGATAACTTCATCATAATTAATGTGATTGCTGTGATATAGATATTTTGACAATAAATTGCAGTGTTCCTCATTGTAGTATGGCTAGAATTATTTAAGCATAATTTATTTACTAGTTCCCTTCAGACTGGACTGAAATTAAAAATTGAGAATGTAAAGGGCTTCAGCCTTCTTTTTTTTTTTCTTTTTTTTTTTACATAATTATGGACTTTTTTACCAAGTTTTTTCTAGGATTTTGTCTGTTGATTCAGATTTTTGACTTATTTTTAATAGCTCTATCTTAGAGCATTTTATCGAGGCTTAGTCAAGGATTTTGATCAATTTGTTGCTAATTTCTAGCTATGCTGTTGGCAGTGTGATTGTCCATTTCATGTGGGTCCATCTGCTGTAAAGATCTGCTATTATAGGAGAACTTGATCATTTTATCAGATGAATTTCATAAATAAGGCCTTGTTGCTTGCTTACCACTAAAATCAACCCAAAGCAACACATGTGTACTTGGCTTTACCCTCAACTGTATTGACATTGTCATGGAAACTTTCTTTTTTACATAAAAGCAAAACTTATGAGAAACAAACAACACGGTTTCCTATCAAATCTGTTTTTCCTGCTCAGTCATGAATTATAGTCTGTGCATTTTGTTTCTGTGACCACATAGTGGCGCTACATCTCTTTATCTGGCATTATTTCAAGGACAAATGATGTCAGCTGCTGTGGAAACAGCAAATAAAGCAGCTTTCACTGATGTCTTGCTGTGCAACTAATGAAATAATATTACATTTATTATCTACTACTACATGTACCGTCTCTGTTGCCGTAGTTTTATTGATGTATCTAAATTTTCAGTCTCAAATTTTTAGGCATTATTTTATACATAACAACTTGTAAAGAGTTATTTTACAAATAGATAATATTTGGCTGCAGCAGTTGGTAAATAGCAATTTATTATTTCGGAAAGAACAATCCTTTACCATTCAAACAAACTTGTCATTTTGACAAAGTAACACAGACAGAAGTCATTATCGTTGTGAGTCTTCTGATACATTTTGACTCGCTCCATAATTGTCTGTCCTGTCGTGGTAGAGTGATCCTCCACACTGTCTGTTTGAAATCTGCCCCAGCAAAGAACACACATGGTCCTGCGAGTGAAGGACAAGGCCGGATCCCGCTGGGTCGTTTTGTCTCGTGGAGCTCTGCTGGCTCTTGTTGTGATCTGTGGACAGTGAAGTGTGAGGTCCTGAGGGTGTCAGAGAGCTGAAGGCTGTGCGATACCGTGCCTGTCCAGTGGGATTGCTCGGAGAATGAACTGGCGTCTGGGGATTGGTGAGGCTTTGTGAGTTGGTTAGAAAATTCAATGTAGGATGAGAGTGTCCACAATTTACTGGATTAGTGTTATTTTTAATAGGACTAGATGTATTGTAGACTCCTCGCTGGCTTTGACAAATCACTGGAAAGGTGCTGGGGTCTGAATCAATGCCGAGGAGGGATACAATTCTGTGATTGTAAAGGGAGCTTGGGGTGGCTCTGGGTGTTTGAAATGGACTGTACTGACCCTGCAGCCCATCAGCTGTTTTTCCATCTCTATCAGAGCAGCATAGGTGCAAAGAGGCAGACACAGAGCTTGATGAATGCAGCAAAGTGGGAGTCCTGTTGTGGGGCCGTAACCCACTGCAGTCCTGTGCATTTCCAGATGAATCTAAAGGGATACGAGGCTGCCAGTCTTTACAACTTGTTACACCAGGAGGAGAGACATGATGAAGCATAGGCATATTTGACTGCAGAAAATGCATCATGTCATGGAGCTCCTTAGTCAGGTTGGAGACTTCTTCATTTAAGTTGTTCACCTGCGAGAAGAAAATAAAAGTTAAAGTCTCAGATGTTGATTAAAGCCCCATAAAACTATCATGCTAACTGAAAACTAATTTAAAGCTTTTTTTCTCCCCCATGAGTTCCCTTTATAAAGCTCCACCAATCATCCAGTAGGTGTAGGACTGAAACGCCAGCATGATGCTGTCACCATCATGTTTCCTTGCATTAATAGCGTGTTTCAAGTGATGTGTGATATTCATTGTCCACCACACAGGTCTCAGATCAAAACAAATTGCAGGATATATGTTGCACAATTTTATTTTCAGAAAATGTGATTATTGTAACGGTATTTATACAAGTCTCTTTAAAAAATCAATAAGGCCGCTGCAGCATACTCAAAACCCTAAAATGTACGAAATGTTGGCAGTATTGGTTTCCTGAAAACAATATTGTTCATTGAAACTCACCCATGAAGGCCAAAGATAGTTTTATTATTACATTCATGTAATTTATTTTTTTTTCTTTTGGATTATTTATATGTATAAATATCCCATATAACTTTTGATCAGGGTAAAGTATTGCATTTATAGGGGGAAACAAGATTTATGTTTGAATCTCACCTCTTTATTTAATTTGGTCATGTTCTGTTTCACTTCTTCTGTCTCAATTAGAAGGTTAGCATTCATCTGTAACTCATCTAAAACACATTAAAAAGAAAACAGAGTTAATGTGATAACATTGTCTATGATGCTTACTAGGTAACATAAGCTAAACATGTTAATTAATTACCTAACATGAACTAAGCAGTTTATGCATTAGAGAAAAAAAAATCAAAACAAGAAATGAAATATGTAAATTGTCTTACATCTTATGTAAATTCAGTTGATGAAGAATTTCAAGCATTTTTTTTCCATTAACTTAAAAAAAATGGTCAATTTCTTTAAAAAAAAAAAACATTACCTGACATACTAATCCTTGTCTTATCCTGCTCTATGTTGAACTGAAATGTGTGACTGTTGTCCTCAATCCCATCCACGACCCTGACAATGAAACAAATGAATATCGCATCATTGTAAAAAGAGCAAAGTGCAAGCAAGAGAAAAACAACGTGGAAAAAGTCACCTGGGGCTCAGGTTAAGAGGACTAACACAAGGGAAGGATGGAAGCAGTAGCTTGGATGACTGATGACTTAAATCGGATTCGTTTTTCAGACTGACAGAAGGTGACAGAGTGAGATCCTCATTGGCAAAGGACTGAGGAGAGATGCAGTTGCCTTGGCGTTGAGAAACAGGTGACCGACATGGGTGGAGCGTTTGGATGTGTTGGAGCTCCTGTCCTAAAGTGCTGAGACGGGAAAACTGAAGAGTACCTCCAGAACCCTGTACTCTGCTCTGCCACAAATGGTTCGTGTCATCTGGAAGTTCCTCATTTGCTTCAGTGAAGTTGGGTAGTTTGTGATCCAAAGAGACGTGATGCTGGAAGAGAGATTGAAAGTCAATGAAGTTAATTCCAAAGTTGTTTGAGAACATGACATGTTCTTTATGTTATTACGTTATCAACATGTTAACATGTTATGTTATCAACATTACATGTGGTAATGTAATAGAATTGCACATTTTATTAATGTGCTATGAGATAAAGAACACATTACATTTTGCTGTTGAACTTACTGTGTGTGTCCATTTGGCAAACATAAACTAAAGCATGAGTCTAAAATATTTAAAACACCCACATAAAATGACTATCTGGTAGCTTCATTGTGATAAAATGTTACTTTATTTTTCTCTCTCTCTCTCTGGCCTCTGAAAGGTTGCATACATAACAAAGCAAATGTGTATTTTTATTTGCCTACCGACAGTGGTAGTCATACACTGTATTAATGTGCCTTGTGTTTTTTTAGTTTAATAAAAGAAACACCTGACTCAGCTCTGTCTAAGTAAAGAGGAGACATAATAGCTGAACACGTACCAAAGACTGCCTGGGAGTCCATGTAAATCTCTTTACTGCCTGCAGACAGACAAACAACAAACAAACAAACAAACAAACAAACAAACAAACAAACAAACAAACAAACAAACATGTTCCCATAATTTTTAAAGTCTGATTATGCACAGTGAATATGTACACTCACCAATCACATTGTTAGGCACAGCTTTTCAGTTGGTTGTTAACATAAACAGTGGATCAGCCAATCATAAACTAGCCAATCATTCCAATTAGGCTTTTAGAAGTTGTAGAAAAGACTTACTGAGCTTCAGTGGAAGTAATTTGGACCCATTTGGACCTCATAGTAGAAAATTGTTTAAATACCAGAGCCCTCCCAAATATTGTTGCGATGCATTCTTCATCCCACATGACAATATTGAATTCATCTTTTGGTGGCTACTTCTTGCAGAAAAAGTAGCCTCCATGTCACCAAACTCAACTCATCCCCTCATGGTTTCTTGGTTACTGTACCATGATGATCTCTACTGCTGCCACATCTTAATCCATCAGAGCACCTTTGAGAGGTGGTGGAACAACAGATTCACATCACAGACACCTTCCTAGTGCTCGGTTGGGCCCCCCCATTTGTCTTCAGATCTGCCTTTTTTTAAGCATATGTTCAACAAGCTGTATCTAGTGAAGTAGCCAGCTAATTTCTTTTATAAGGTCAGTAAAATTGTTCAGATTAATTCTGTGGTACCATAAAATTATAAGTCTTACATGAGGCTCACTGCCCTCTCTGAGGTTGTAGGTAAGGTTGTGGTGGATGTCAGAGCTGAAGCGACTGCCGTACTCCGGATACAGCCTGAGGACCTCTCTTAAAGCCTTGACACTGATGTACTGCAAGTCACAGTAGGTGAGCGCCTTCACGTCTGCATTTGTCTTGATCACCTGATCATGCTCTGGCAGGTCAGCCCCTATCAGGTCACCTTTGCCTGTAGCGATAGTCAGAGAGAGGAGTTGCCAAAAGATGCTACTACTAGATGAAGATGTGAGTCAACAGCTGGAAGTGTTTCACACTTTGTGCACACTCACCCAGAATAGCTTGGACCATACCATCTTTCAAGACTTCAAGGGAACCGGAACAGACAAAATAATCGGCATGCAGGGCATCTCCATGGCGGATGAGGTACTCCCCTGGTGCACAGAAGGAAGTCTTGATGTGCAGGGAGAGAGAGCGCAGACACCCTCTGCTGGCTCTCTCAAACACAGGCAGCTGCAGGATGTCTTTGTTCAGATGCATGGCGATATCTGCTCGCAGTTCATCTGGGAAGTCATGAAGCAGCTGAGAGCGAATGAGAGAAAGAAAAAAGAGACTTTTGTTATAAGTAAATCAGCATTCTGCAGTTCAACCTCAGAAATTAAGTTACTGACTTTAAGTTTTACTGTAAGCATATTGTTTTGATATACACGATTTTAGCCAAGGACCAACATGGGCAAACAAGAAGGAAGTAAACAAAGATAACCTTAAAAAATGTGCAAATTTGTAATGGCTTCCCAATATCAACGCATTTACAAATGAATTTTAAAACTCTATAGCGTGTTTTGGTTGCTTTTAGTAGCTCATGCAATTTTATGAGCTACTAATAAAATAATATTTTACTAAAAGGTTCTTTTTTGAAGATTTCAAAAAAGAACTCTGTATTATTAAATATTTTAGACAACAGCCAACCTCTACTCAATCAACTTTGAAAAATGTATGTCTTTTGATTTTTAAATGCAGCAAATCAGGTTTTAGAGGTTGCTGCACTTTCATGATGTATCAAGCTGATACGAAAATACATCCTGTTAAAACCAGTGGCTGCATCTATTGCTTTCAACTCTGAATTAATTATTAAGAGAGGTGATGGTGGGTGTGTTAATGAGTATTCTCCCCATTTCAGCTCGGGCAACTTCTTCAAAATGGATTCCAACATTGTCATTGAAATTCTGACATCTACTCAAGGGAATGGAATAAGACTTCAGAGAATATAAAATAAAATGTCCCACATTTAAAAGGATTGTATGTCTGAAAGGAGAAACACCCACAGAGAATGTATTGTTCTGATTGATATGCCTCAAATGCCTTGATATGCCTTAATTTGTGTTTCAATTACTGAACAAAAATGAACAAGTTCTTTCATAAAAAATACATACAAGATCTAATTACGAGCACAATGTTAATTTTACTAATAAGTCTTGTACCCTAGAAGAATTAATAAAAAGATAGATTTTTTTCCCCTTTGTTCCTCGCTTACCTCATTTGTGTTTATGCCATTGTTGACTGACCATGTGGCTTGAAAATACTCCAGCATTCTCTGCTTCAGCTGCTGAGGGAGTCGATGCACACGGATGAAGTCTTTGAGGTCCTTCATGCGGGTGTGGTAGAGCGAGCGCCGTGAGTACATGCGCTGGATAATGGCTGTTACGTTACCAAAGACCACTGCGTGCATCAGAGCTGACGATGGATGAAACAGTAAAGGTGCGCTTAGAAAATTTAACCCATATGGAAAATTTCTGTTCATGGTTTTAAACTCACCACCAATCAGCATAATACAAATGGAGAAGATTTTCTCTGCATCCGTGTTGGCACACACATTGCCAAAACCAACGCTGGTGAGGCTACTGAGAGTAAAGTAGAGGGAGGCAATGTAGGCGCTGGGGATGGAGGGTCCACCTATGGTTCTGTTGATGTATGGTGTCTCCAGACGCTTACCCAAATCCTGAAGCCACCCTGATGGTATGGGTACATATTGTTATTCACTCAGGAGGAAGAAAATAAAGTGTAACACAAACATTGTTCATGTTCTATTGATTTATTGTGCTTTAGCGGACAGATATTTCTGCTTTGCGAATTGGTCAAATTGTTCATACAATTTGGACATTCTGTGATCTAGACTTCCTCTGGGCTAAGGGGGAAATTCAGAGGCTTTAAAGCATTAAGTCACGACTCAAGATGTTCAAACAAAAACAAGAAGTATCTTCTGACTAAAGGAGACTGTCGTGAGTAGCTGAACTCACCTATATCCCAGGTAACAGGATCACTACTTTCAATCTCCTTGCGTCCAATGATGTACCAGATGCAGGCCATCCAGTGAGCCAGCAGGGCAAACACAGACATGAGCAGTGTAAGGACCACTGCGCTGTACTGGGAGTAGCGATCCAGTTTTTGCAAGAGCCGAAGCAAGCGCAGCAGACGAACCGTCTTTAGAAGGTGGACCAGTGAGGTCTGGAGGTGGGAAAACAAAACACACATTAAAAGGTTCTACATTTTTCTGCTTTTCTATGTTTTAAGCTAAACAGATGATTTTGTTTGTTAGAAACTCGAAAAAGTTAACGAGAACTTAAAACAGTGGGGAAAAGAAGAGTACCAAGAAAAATGGGCAAAATTTGAGGTATGGAAGTGGACAAATTTGTTGGCACTTGTCTTTTTTGGCTTAACAATGCCAGAAAAATTCATTTCATGTCTGACTATTACTGACACAAACACCCAAAATTTGCTTATCTGTGCTGTGACTTTAACTTGGTGACATGAATTTTAGATTGTGTTTTTGTGCAAAGGAGAGTGAATGACCCATCTCACTTTTCAAACATTTTCAGTGTGAGATTATGATGCAGACATAAAATATTGCTATATTTTAAAACTTTACCAGATATACCAAAAAAAGAAACTAGTCAAAAAATATTAAACAAAGAAACATGACATTTTTTGCATTATCATGACCGTCTTACCACTGAGATGTTGAAAGCATAGAGAAGATCAAATGGCAGGGCCGCAATCAAATCCACAAAGAACCAGGTAGTGAAGTAATGTAGGCAGATGGATCGGGTGTCGTACACCACCTGACCCGACTGGCTGACGTATGTGGTGCGAAAATTCAGAATAATATCTGCAAAGGTTCAGAAACATAACATGAAACAGAGAGAAAATGCACAATGATTGAAGACTTGCTCCAGAGACTTTCAGGGAAATGCACGAGGTAGCGGGTGAGCTAATTTTCTACGACTGTCTCTTTAAAGACAAACTTGTCGAGAGGTTGTGTGACAGACGTGTTATGGCACTTCCATTGGAGAAGAACTGGGACGAAGTGAGAGAAATCTAATTATGTTCATAACCTAGGGCAACATTGACACTGAGTGGGTGAGAAATGGAGGGAGGTAGTCACGTGCCAGCCATCACCAAGGTAACAGCTGTGGTTTAAACTTACTGCTCTTGTCTTTTCATAATGTTACTTGGGTTTCAATATGACGGTCAACAGGTTTGAAACGCTTAAACATTTTCTCCACTAAATCCAACATTTGAAGTCAATGCACAGAAATCGTACCAGCTATGAAGAGCATCTCCACCGCTATGTCACTCCATGTGGTGCTACGAGTGACAAGTGAGAGACGATCGCCGCCTTCGCTGTGACTGACAAAGCAGACGTTGAAAGGTACAGTGACAGCGACGTAGAAAGTCGCCAGCAGAATCAGCCAGTCCCACATGGCCTTGAAAATGCTGTAATGCAGCAGAATGAAACGGGACTTCTTCACAGAGGCCACCTTGTACTCAGGTACGGAGGGTTTCTGGAACATGCTCTGAAAATGCCACATGACACGAAATCTTGAACTCCACATCTCTAATGCCCTCAATTACACTCAGGTAGATAAAAGTCATTCTATAAAGAGGTTTAATCTGTACTGGGCTCTTGAGGAACAATGAAGAAAGTATTCAGAGCAACATTAAAATGTGCATTTATTTTCTTGGTCTCTGGTTGTTTTCCATCATGTGGGAGTTGAGACAGAGTTTTGAACTCACATCGGTCAGTTTCCTCTTGCCTTTCTTTGTGAACAGGCTACTCAGGTGGTGCAGAACACTTCTCCACCTGTCTTGAGCCCGAATAAAACTGCTTTTTCGGTTTTCTCGAGGGTCCTCTGCAAAATCAAAGGCAACTACAAAATTAGCTGTATTAGTCATTTCAATACAGTTTTAGGTAAAATCAAGCCAATGAAAAACCATGTTAACAATTTTAGAGATCATTTAGAATCACTCAGAAAAGAGCTTTTAGAAGCATGCAGTAAGGACTCACCGTCTTCATGAATGTAGTGATGGCTTTTCCCGTAAGATTCGCTGACATCCTTAAAGGACAGCAGAAACAGAACCACCTCGCCCTTCTCGTTTTTAATTGGAACAATATCCAGGAGACACCAGAACTGATTTCCTTTGAGTACCAAAGAGTCACAGAGAGATATTAGACAAAGACTAAAGTGTTCACTTGATGGCTAAATATAAGTAGATGAACAATGACTTTAGCAGAAGAAACAGTATTTTTTTCTTACCATTTTTCCTGTAAAAGCAGATCTCTCCCTGATATTCCTGCTGACTCTCCAGAGCTTTGTGCACCTGCTCCATTACACCGTCACTGGTCTCTGCCCCATGAAGGAATGTGCAGGTGCAGGTTTTTTGCATGACCTCCGTCCGAACAAAACCAGTCAGCTCACAAAAACCATCTGAACAATAGACGATCCGGTAATCGTATCGACCCCTGGCATTTCCCAGAAGAAAGTTGCTGTCTGTGAAAAAGTCAAAAAGACAAATAGCAGAGATTAGAGGTTGAAAAACAACATTAGAGCTCAACAGAAAGAGGAATTTCACCAATTCCCTCTTTTAAAGCAGCAGCACAAATACTGCCAGACAATTTTGTTTGGAAAAATATCACTGCTAAGACTAGATATCTGCAAGCTGCTCCTAGCTTTATGTTAGGGCAAGCAACTGAACAGCTTGCCATCACAGGAAGACAGAAAAGTAGTCATTTAAAGATCTCATGCAGAAAACACAAAGGATGGATTCTTGTAAGTCTTTGAATTTTTTTTCTCCATTCATATATAACTGTCTTTATTGTGCGATGGCAAATGTAGAATGATGTAGGAATTTATTGTACTTCTCCTGACTGATACCTTTGTACAATAAGGTTCTGTAAGTTACTGCTCTAGAAGCCACTAATGCAAAGTCTGAACTCAAGAAGATTACATTTTCCTATTTAATTAAATATATTATTCAAAAAAACAATATCAGAATAATAATAGTATCAGTATTAATTTTCACTACTTTTTAATTGTTATGCCAAAGATTGCTTTTCTCTACAGCCTAACAATGCGCTAGATAAGCTTGTACTGAAATGTTTGCAAGAGCAATTTTGTACTGATTTAATACACAAGCTGGTGAGTAATATTTGAAAAGCATTGTGGAAGAAATTATTATTGGTAATCTGTTCTTAATTCAATAAAGCACATTAATAGGTACATGTCTCCTTTCTATTTCTGTACAAATAATGAGTAAGACGTCCGTTTTCAGGTGAGGCTTTGAATATAAGCAAACAGCCTTTTAAAACGTTCTTTGTTTGCTGAAGAAAACTTTTAAACAGTAACGTAGCTCCAAGGACAGCATGGAACACCTGCTGGCTTGAATGTCAGAGAGGAGATTTGTATTCTCCTGCTGAAAACAAAGCAAACAGTTCATTCATCATTCAGTGGCATAATTGTATATGTTTATCTAAGAAATAATACATTAAGGAAGGTAAAAATCTTTCACATATTTCTAATTGGCTGTTCCGTTCAGCGCGCTTGCCTGATTCAATTTGCGTCCCAGAACTAAATTCTTGTAAAATTGCACAATTGTCATATGTTTTCCTTCTCTTCTTGCTCAGAAATCCCCATAGCAACACAAAACCAGAAAGGTCTTTAATTAGGTTTATGACTTCATCTCCACATACTTTAGTGAAAACATCTACACATCTAGCAGCATGCATCCTTTGCATTATTTTACTGTGGAAAAGTAACTTCAAAAACTGTTAATTTGTAATTATCTTCAAATTACTCCTTTGCCTACAGTCAGAAATTGAAAGATTCTTTATATTTTTATTGGTCATGATTAAAGTAAAAAAAAAAAATATATATATATATATATATATATATATATATATAAGGGCAGTTTAATCTCTTTGATTAAACTGCCCTTTTCCCCTCTGCTGATCAGATTAATTAATAATGTTGACAGCAAAAATGCATAACAGAAATCTGAGTTGCGTTGAGTTGTGTTCAACAAAGAGCCTTTCCAATTCTTTAAAATGACGATCTAGGAACGCACCTCGCGTGTTAACCACTGGCACCAGCCCCTGCAGTCCAGCAAGGATTAAGTTGTGAAAATTATGAAATACAGACTCAGGTCAGGAAAGAGTGTCCATGAAGAGTCCGATATCAATGACAGAAGCTGAAAAAGTTAATCTAAACATCAGTTCTGACTCTATTGAGTGACTGTTTTCTACAGTTTGAGGTGGTGGGTGATCAGATTAATAATTTAGGTGAGTTTCCAGCTTTCAAAAAGGTTCACTGAGCAAGACCTCAGTTGATATCTGATAAGCTCCCCACCACTACATAATTCATTTTAATCAATCTCCCTGGTTTAATAACAGGATCATGTGGATAGTGTCTCCATTCCTGTTTGCTATGAGTTTTCAATGGCCGCTGCTCACGTTTCAGTCAAGACAAGTTCAAGACGATTCATGGACTTAGTGGTGTTTGTTGCTGAAGCTCTATCTAATCTAATGAACTGACAGCTGATGCTGAAAACTGACTGTCCCCTTGAAGGGTCACTGTCACAAATTTCTGTTGGTTGGACAAATGCAAGATTATTATGTTACTTGATGGAGATTAACAGACTTTGTTCAGTCAATCTAAAGCAAAGCCTCTAATGGTGAAGGATCTGTATGAAGAAACCACCGTGTTGAACCATGTGAGCCATAAAGTGGGAAATGTTCATTATTTCATCCATTTTCCTGAAATTTAACTTGTTAGATTGTGCTGCTGCCACTTATCATGAATCTAGGAGACTTTTAATATGTTATCCTGGCTATACATGTCATGATCCGTAGTTTTCTGTCTTTATTTTTGAGTTATTTCTGTGTTTATTGTTACCCTGTTCCCTGTGAGTCTCTGTCTCTGCGTCTTCCCCGTTGATTGTTTCCCAGGTGTGTCTCGTTCCTTTGATTATCCCTGTGTGTATCTAAACCCACCTGTTGTCTGTGTTCTTCGTTGGATCCTTGTCGTGTGATGCCTGTTTCTCTGTGCTGGTCTCCGTTGTTCTATGCTTTTGATTATTATCATTAAACTCATCATTATCATCACCTTACCTGGGTCACAGCGTCACTCCTCACCACTACTGCAACCATTTTATGACAATATAAAGGTTTATATTGATATTAAGATTGAATTACCTAACCCAAAAATAAATTAATAAATATCTTTTTAGCGAGTACTGCATGTTCTTTTTTATGTTGGCCTTTTGTTTCTTAAGCATTCCTGAAGTGTGAAAGGATACTTATTTTTATCCAGGTGGAAACAACCACAGCATTTTTCACTGATTAAGTTAATGACTGTGCAATTTTTTCATTTTTTTTTTTTTTTACAGATTTGTCCAAAATAAATCCTTAAAAAATAATTTCACATTTATGTTATTGGTTTAAAAATAAAGGATTTCACCAATAACAATACACATTTTGTATGTTAATGTGCTTCACAATCTTTAGCTAACGAAACAAGTATTTCTGCATAGAACAGAAATACTCAGTTCTGCTCTACGCGGAACTGAGTATTTTGTCCCACAAAACTGATTTGGGCTATCAAATGAGCCACTGCGCTATTCTTGATCAGTGTTTGATGAAAAAAAAAAAAAAAAGGTAAAACATCTTTTTTAAAGTACTTACGAGTTCCATCGAAGTGGTTTGCAATGCTGTCCAAAAAGGTATTCTGTGGAGCAAGGAGGCCCTTCATCACAGGCATCTTTAGCTTTTAAAAGGAGACTTTCAGCTTCTCGTAGTTTGTCACTAATCCATAAAACCTGAAATAAAATCAAAGTGCTGCGCCTTGGTATAAAGTTCTTTTGTTGGATGCAGAAATCAAAAGCAGAGATTTTCAGATAAGCCTGATCTGTTTTGAAAAGATGAGGATAGTTGCTGTTCTCCCAAAGGTTTTCTCCCAGAACTGAATCAGGATTTTTCGGGTTCAGCTGCACATTGCTCAGTGTTGTCATATCCTCAACTGTTCTGTCAGTCTCAGGTCCACAAAGCATAGTTCCTGCCATCTCTGAGTCCCCTCCCATTATGGGAGCCTCAGTCATTTCTCCACTCCACACACCGTGAGCTCAATGCACATCTCTTTCCTTCTCTAAAAAAAAAAAAAAAACCCTGTCTCCTCCTACTTATCTTTCCTCATAGGAGTTAACAGAAATTAGCTTCATTCTCCTTATCTTCCAGCTTTCTCACCTTTACATTGATTCCTGTTACAAGCTCCTCACTGAGGTGTAAAGAGAGACTTCTCAATGCTTTTCTCTTCAGCTCATCAAATAATTGTACTTGTGCAGCGTAAAACCACTAGGTCAGAGCTCCATCTCGAGCTGCTGGTTACTGTGGATACTCTGAAACACAGAAAGTAATGAGACTTTTTCTGAGTCGCCACAGGGAATCTTTCCTCCCATGTATTTGACCAGATAGGCTTGCAAAATTAAAGAAAAAAAAAAAAGCAGTCAGTTCACTTTCTGTAACAGAAATAAATGTTTACAGCTAAAATAATTCATTTTCAGCTAGTTGAAGGATTCTGCAGTCTCTATTACAATTTCTATGGCACACCCACGCACCGCACAGAAAAGCATGGAAACACAATAGAGTCTATAAGTACATGAACACAGGGAACATCCTTGAGAACATTTTTGTAAAAAACTACAGTCTGGCCTACAGTTTCTATGAAATCTACTCTGAAACATGTCTTTGGCCACTACACCTCTGGTTTTATTGTCTCTTTCCTTTTATAGCCCCATGTTGTCTTTAATGTGTTGTTCCTCTTCTTAATCTTCACTCTCCGTCTTTTATATGATCCACAGGAGAAACAAGAGAAAAACAACCTTCTTCTGCAAGGATGAGACATAATTTTAAAAATAAATAAATAAAGATTTCCTGGTACACTCAAAATCATAGTTTAGTGAATGATAAATAGCCATTTTCTATCAGACTGAATCGTATAAGTGAATGTTGTGAACCAACATATTGACAAGTTCTTTTTTGTTTTCAATACTTTATTAAAGACGTCATCAGCTTAAACTTCGAATTACGTCACCACAAATTTCTTAATCTCTATTACATTTTTTTCCCCGAAAAGATGCATTTTAAAGAAAATCATTTGATTGTTATCCCTTTTTTTATATATATAGATGTCATTTTCTATAAACATTTTATGGACATTGTTTACACAGGCTAAAGTGTTACAATTGTGTTTTTTTTTTGTTTTTTTTTGACAGACTCAGTCTGTTTATTGCTCCCTGTCCCTCTCTGCAGTCCTCTTCCCCATAGTCAGTATCCCGGCTGCTTGGTTCTTGCGGCCATGAAGAAGCTGATGGAGTCTGCTCTGCAAATGCAGCTCATCCTCGTTCCGTTTACCCAGGGTGAGGATCCCAGCGGCTGCATCTCCTGCGATGGTTCCTCCTGTGCTCTTGTTGCCAGAACGACACAGCAGGACCTGCAGGCGACAGGACCGCGCTGGCTGTCTGCAGCACTCAGACACACTCTGCGCGCTACATCCCAGCTGAGCAAGCAGCAGTATCAACATGAACGCCAGAGTCTTCTGTTAGGGGAAGAAAAGTAGCTTTGGAATGCATTTGTTCAGATAAACATGTCGCTCATACTGAGCATCAATAAGTTTTGTTTAAAATGTTCAGATACTGGTACAGACTGAACAAGAAAATGTTGATCAGTCAGTGTTTTCATCAATTGATGGCATAAGACCACCGCAATGCTGTTTTAGTTTGGGCAATATGACTATGAAATTAGATAACAATAAAACACCACTCTGAGCTGCCGTGTCTCCCAATAACCAGCTGATGAACATAAATACTGTAGTGAATATCAAGTCATGGATGGAAGAGTAGCTAAATTTAAGTTTTACTTATTGGCACAAGCCTTCGGAGAGAGAAACTCACATCTCAAACTTGCAGTTCGGCAATGAATTTTTCACACCAAGTCAAAAACCATTAAAAATTAAACAAAAAAATCTATCTCATCATCTAAAGATCAATCCAAGAGTTCAGCAATCTCTGCTTTAGTTCAAGAGAGATTTTTTTTTTTTTTACAACTGCAGTGCTCTGTTTTCTGAATCTTCCAAGAAAAGCACAGCTCAGCTGCAGGTTTAACCAAATTCATCTGTGAACATGAAGATTTTAAAGATGCTAAACTACTAAATATGAATTTTTAGAATTGATACTGAAGTTTTATTTTATTGCTACTAATGGCTGAGTTGTAAAACTATTCAGATTCCACCATTCTTCCGATGGTTCTTGTAATTAAAATTAAAGCTGCTGTGAGTCATTTAATAAAACCCTCAAATTTGGAAAAAAGTCTTTCTCAAGACTTGAGACTCCAACCTTTTTAAAAACCAATTAAAGATTTATCTTCTTATTCTTTGCATATGTTTTCTTTTTTGAAATTCTGCATTTTATTTTTATTTTTGCCAGATTGTATCACGTTTATGATTTAATATTCATTATCTGATAGATTTTACTTTTTATTTCTTGATTTAATCATGAATAAAATGCCACTTTGAAATGAAGATATTTGTCTATAAGAGATCTGATGAAGAAATAATAATAATAATACAAAAAAAAAACACAAATTAGAAGAATCTGCATTGTCACTTGACAAGAGGACTGACTCGCTGTTAAATAATTTCTTCACATTCAGTGGTCATGTTTAAGGTGCTCCACATGAACTAAAGTCTGAATTCTTCAGAGCATCAACATGTAATCACAAAACTTTGTACAAAGGCTTACCCTGAAAGGTCTTACCCTGTTAGGTTTGTCCATCCCAGCAGTGTTGTGGAAGTTGGTGGTGTACCATGTCATCTTCACTCTGGTGTGATGGGGTTATAATCTGATCTTCTTATGTCCCACAGGAGGAAGTCTCTTTTATATTATTCTACTGTGTCCACATCGTCAGTGCTTTGGGCGTCATTCAGGCCAGCCACAATCAGACAAAAAACCCCACAAATCTTTTATTTCTGCTCATTTAAAGTTTGCTGCCACGCTCGTGACTGTTAATTAGAGCCCTATTAGAGATCATCTCCACAGAGATTTGATGAACTACAGGTATGCCTTTGTGACTGCATAGGGGGGTTTATTAACACATGCCATTACTATGAGCAGGCAAAGACGGAAACTGTTGTGTCCAGTAAAGCAAAAATAAATAAATAAATAAATAAAAAGATACAACACAAATACATAAGGAAACTAACAAGCTTTGAAAGGGCATGCTAATGAGCATAGCTCTGTGTGCTGTGATTTCTCATACTAAAGGTCTATAGTGACACATCAAAAGTCTTTGTATTTTTTTGCTGCTTCAAAGAGCATCCTCTTGCTTAACTAAAAAAATCCAAACATCCAAAAGTTTAGGTGGGGCCATCTAAGGATCTATATAAAGGAGAAACTAATTCTTAGCTTAACAATCAACATACAAATTTCATGTCAAAACCTCAGGACAACAACTTGAAAGCAGCCACTCATTTGTACATCCATTTAGCTAATGTTTATTGCCATCTTATGGACAACAGGAAGCACTGCTTTAAACACACAAACCCTTTCATGGAAGAAGAAGAATAGGTTTGAATCAATGAGAACATAATTTTAGGTCAGGACTATTAACGTTGCATCATAGTGCATCAGAAATAATCAATGAAGCATTTGGGCATTGATTACATTAGATTGTGTTCAGCATAGTCATCTTCATATAATTCCAACATATGATTGTTGGAATTATATGTTTAAGTAATTATCCAAAATATATATCACTGTGTTGAAGAAAATAAATATATTTCTAGGTGTGTGTAACTTTGTTAATTTGGCAACTGTTGCTTTTATGGTCTTATGGTACAGACCAGGATATTACTGTTCTGATCCGCAAAAATAAATTGAACAACTGTCTCTTTATTTGCAGCTGAGAGTTTAAACCCGATCCCAGATTTTGATAATCATTGTCTCTTTGTTGATTCAAATGAATCTCATATTAATAATTGCTTAGAGATTGACCTTAAGGTAGTGGAAATCGGAAGCTGTTCCTACAATTCAAGGAATGGCTCTCAGAATTGCCTCGGGTATTAGACATGGAGAGACGGACAAAATCTTTTCGGAATATCCAGACGTCATTTCTGGACCTATGAGCACAACAAGATGGAAATCCCTCTTGATATTTAACCTCACAAATAGTCTTCTGCCTTGTTCTCCTCAATTTATATTGAGATATTGGTAAGAGTGATGCATCTGTGCTCATATATTTCTCACAAAGCTGAATATGCCCAGCTTTGTGCTTTTTGTTGCTATATTTGTTTGTTTGAGGTTTACCTGTATTAGTGTGGTTCTTTGTACTTTTTTAAAGAAAAAATCTGAATAGACAAATTACAATTTAAAAAGACCCCAAACCAACAAACAAACCAAAGTACTTCTTCAGCCATCTTTAGAGAAGTGTTGTAGAGTGCGATTCAAACAACAGTGTCTATACATATTTAGAAAAAAAATATGTGTAACTTAAGAAAACCACCAACCAATCAGAACAATATCTTAAACCCAGTTCATGTGGGCAAAATAGAAATATTTACCATAATATAAATACTTCAGTATGAAAGCATGTCGAAAATGTTTAACATATTTTGTTATATTAACTAAACTTTTTTTTTTTTATAGTGTATCTACGTCTCACTAGGTAGAAATGAACAAGAGGAGACAGGATAACCAATGAAGCCAGCTTTAATGGGCAACTCAAAGGAGCTCTTACAGTTTTGCACACTCTCACTGTCATGTCGTCATTTACCCCTTGTGTTGTGGCACTAACCCGTGACCCGTCATTTCAGTCCCAAACGCACTGGTTCTCTTGATCTGATCCACAGAACAACAGGTGTCAAAGCACTGTACATGTGGAAGTAATGTTAAAAAAAGACTCTGAATATCAATAAAACTTACAACAAGAAGAATATCAATCAATAATGTCTGAGAATTATAGCAATATATGTTCCCTTCATACATTTTACACAGAGTTTACATCTATATAGTCACTGTGTTATTCCACAGACAGCAGTACCATGGTGATTTTGACCTTTCACTTCTAAAAGGGAGGGTCAAATATTCCAGTTGTGACTGAATGCTGAGCTCCACCACTGAAGGATGTGGGTTAGCTCCACCCTGGGGACCAAAACATCAACTTACATAACATCATACGCAGAGCCCCTGGGTAGGAGACAAGAAAAATCCTATGGTGAGTATCCCAAGAATGAACTCAAACCTGAACACACACAAACCCAAGATGGAGGTTGACAGCAGCTTAAAAAAAAAAAAAAGCATAAATAAATGAACACTGAACAAATGCAGATTGTTTTTTCTCGATACTAACTCTAATGCTCCCTGGTTTGTGCTAAAAAGGTCATTTGTGACTCCTACAGTGCCCAGCCTAGCAGAGCTGCTCTAATTTGTGCATTGAAAATGAAATCTGCACCCTCATTACGGGAAAGGAGCGAGGGTTTGAGCTGAGCATTACAACTAAAACATTGGGAGAGAAGTGTGAATGTGACCAAATAAAAGCTCAAAGACGTGGTAAAGTGCCTCTGAAATGGAAAAAAAAAGAAAGAAAAGGCATATTTGTGGCGTAAAACACTGATGTGAGGTAAAGCCTGCACCCACGGAGCCAGTGTACATTGTGGATTTGCATGTAACTAGCAATGCCCAGAGAGAGAAAGGGATATCTTTGTCATCAATTTGCCTTTAATGTACTTTCCTAACTAGAAACACGAGCCTGAAATATTCCTCTCATCATCCCTTGCTTCTCCCTCCTTTTTATTTTTTTATATTTTATTTTATTTACTTCTTGCAAGATAGAAGACAAAGACATTTTTAATTTCTTGCTGGAATGGATAATGCTCAAAATTGAGAGAACAAGCATCCTGTTCAGAAATGTATGACTGGACTGTTACATCTGTCTTCATCCGTATTTTCAGACTTGTGTTTCGCTTCGAACACGGTGACTCCTCTTCACCGTCATCACCTCTTTAGGTCTCTCTGCGACATCCTTTACCTCGCCTTCCTTATTAGCCTCCTGTTTTCCTTCAACATCCTTCTGCTTCTCTATCTCTTTGTCTCTCTTTGGCTGGGACTCGCTGTGGGCGCAGGCTACTAGTCAGCAGGGTCCTGCAGGACCGTCGCTGACCATCTCTTTCTCTCTCTCTGGGATGACATCGAGAGGTCCTGCTGCCCTCTGCTGCTGGCTTTGTGACTGGAGTTGATTTGTGGGTAAGGGTGGAGGATGTGGGTAGGCCGGCGGTTTTAAAACAGTTTGGATGGGAGGGAAAGGAAACGACTGGGAATGCAGCTGGGAGTATTGCTGTTGATGGGTGTGGAGGTACGACTGGGGTGACGTCTGGGGCTGCAGAGGAACGCGGGGTGGGTGGAGCAGCAGAGACTGTGGGTGGAGCTTGGTCGGAGGCTGTTGCTGTACTTGTGGTGGCTGCTGAAGAGGATGGTGAGGAAGCTGCGGGGAAGCCGCTCCGTTTTTACTGAGGCCGCAGGACTGAGCTGCACAGTGGATCTGGCGCAAAGTGTCCAGTGCCTCACTTTTTGCATGCTTCAGCAGGTCTGCCTGGCCCTGAGGTTAAGAAAAAAAGAGATCAAAAAAGAGACGTAAATATTGCGATAATGTCCAGTTTTGATGAGGCATAAAGCACTGGAAGTCCCCAAAACACCACAATTCAATTATTAAGTATTTGATTATAAAATTCTGTTTCTAAATCAATCAGTAAAACATTAATTGTAGTCATCAAGTATATAATGAATAAAAATGTTGTCAATAAACATGTATTCTGAAAAAGGCAACTATATTACTCCCATATTTATTGTATGTGTATCTTCTCAAACTTCCTGCATCTATTTTGTGTATCAGTCTAACACGGACATCAATGAATGATGAGTTCTTGTTAATATAATTTGTCTGAAATTGACTTGCTACACAGTTCAGCCAATCAAATGCTGTGACATTTTAAATAATCCTTTGATGCACACCATGCAAGGAATAATTAACTACTGGAATTTTAATTATTTAGTTTCACATTCTAAATTTATGTCTGCATTTAATTACTTGGAACACTTAAATAATTATTAAATGCATTTAATCATTTATTTATTAATTTTATTTCCTATTTAATAAGAAAATATATCAAGAAAATATATGTTGTGGAACATTTGGCATTCAATAAAACAACTCCTTTGAAATACTTCGTGCATATTAACTGCAGTCAGTTTGCATTCATTTTATTGTTTTTCCTTTTCCAACACTTTTTTTATTCTCTGAAGATTTCTCTTTTTTGCCTGCGTTAAACCAAAACAGCCGGAAGGGGGCAGTACAAACTTACTGAAACGCGGTTGGATGTTTGCCAGCAGTTTGTACAGCTCCTCTGCTGGTGAACTGTGCTGTCATATGGTGATAATGTTACCACTATGTTTCTGCTCTTTATTCGAGCACCCCAGAGATGAATGCATGCCATATATGGAGGAAATGGCCAGAACAGCCTTTCTGTGTTCACAGCACTGTCAAGAAAATCGGGGCCAAGGCCATTTCCAGCCCGCTTCCCTAAGCTAGCTGTCTTTGCTGCATGAAAATACGGTGGTGTTATTTCTATACAGAAGAGGTACATGTATAACAGAAATATTCACATGTGAGAAAAAGAAAAAATAAGAAAAGGGTCATTATTGAATCATCACTATTTTTCTAGGTAGGTTGTTTTCTTCAGTTTACTCACCCGAAAATGAGCGTCAAATTTGGCATTCTGAAAATATTACATTGCCCACTCTGACATGCTTTTGGACTGACATCTCACCGAAGTGACACGTGTTAACCTATCGTACGCCACAGTGAAGGGCAAATGTTAAAAGAATACAGCACACATGGAAGTCTGACATATTGCAGAGGGAGTAAAGGTCCTGCCCTCCGCCTAATGGTCAACATTCAGCTCCCAGGTGATGCTGATGCTCTCCAAGTGGCCTTTTACCCAAGACATTCCAGCACAAAAACCAGGAGAATGAATAACTCATATGTTTAAAAAAGAAAAAAAAATTATGTAACTCATGACTCACCAGCTATGAAACAAGACAGCGAAAAGCTGGTCGTGCGCTGCAACAACCAAATCAGAATTGCACTTCTAGGTGATGCGTTCACCCCAACAGTTGACCCAAAGCTGTCCACAGGGAGGGCTAAAATAAAACAGGGGTAGTCACCGATTCCCACACAGTGCCCTTATTGAATACCAGTCCAATATTCTTGTCTGATGCACAATTCATTTGAAATAACCTGAACTTGCTGTATATTATTTATAAATTGTAAGGCAGACATTGGTTCGCTGAACGTGATGAAAATATCTGATTTAACAAAAAGGGGTCGAAACTACAATGGCTGCAATCTGAACTAGTTTTGTGGAGTTCATTAGATGTGTATTCATTGGACACATTTTAATTACAGCACATATTTCCGTGAGTTCTTTTTTTAAAGGAGCCTTTTATTCTATTTAAGAAGAACTTAACATTCATTTCAAAGCCGCCCTTTCTGTCTCTCTGCTTCTGCTTTTCTTTTGACAGAGGTACAATGAGTGACAGAAATGTGCAAAAAACATCATCCACCATGACAGCTCTGATCTTTCTGTCACTGTCAAAGTACAGTCGAAGTGGGAGTTTGGGAAGCTGAGAAAGAAAGACAGGACACCTCTTTTTTTTCCCACTCAACTGCCTATTTCTCCGTCCCATGCTTCTACCAGCTAGCACTTTCCAGCCTGCTGAGAATCTGAAAAAGGTTGAGGGGTGAAATAACTAGGCATGACTGCCAGCCTTGGCAAACAGGCGCTAGGCTCTCACCAAATGTTCAGTATGAGAGAGAGATTATAGATGAAGGAAGGGAGGAAGAGGAGGCGGAGCTATGCGGATGCCAAGATGCCTTTCAGTTGAGAGCATGGCTCATCGATGAAACGAGGATGAGGAAGCTGAGAAACAGGGAAGTGGGCAACTTAAAGGGCAAGTACAAATGAGTGGAGATGGATGGGATAGTTAGATAGATGTAGATGGAACAGGGTGAGAGATGTTGGAGGGATTCAACAACAAGACCTTCTGATACTGTTATTTTAAATCTTTACAAATTTGGAGAATGACTAAACCTGTAAGACTCTACATTTTGTATGAGATGAGTAGAACTTGTTGCCTCTCAGCATCCTGTTTTTCTTTGTGCGTTCCGTGATGCATCAGATTTATCTTCACAAACCACAATGTGCAAAATCATGAAAACCTGAAACCATGAGCATCGCCTCCTGAAGCCTTCCCTACTTCAATGAATGTTTTTTTATGACTGTAAACTGCAAGAAAAGTCAAAAAGCAGGTCAAACTGACACACTATTCTGCCATAGTAGCAGTAATAACATAAGGAGGTGAAACACACACACACATGCACACACACACAAACAAAAAAAAAAACCTTTAGAGAGAAACCATTAGAGCGGGAAGTAGTTGGCTGCTATAGCAACTAACCCCGGAAAACACATTACTTAAAAAAAAAAAAAATAAGACAGATGCTTGAAAAATGTTGGCATTATAGAGGTGGGTAGAAATATAAATAACACAAATCAAAGCAAATTTCCACTTGGTTCCTACGGTACTTAAGACTGTAGCACAGCTATCTGGTACAAGAAATTAGAAAAATAACAGTTCAAGATTTTATTCTTGAATATTGTCAGATATCAAATATTGATGATTACTGTGGTGAGTATGTTTTATAGTTTTAATACTGGCATTGCTGAGGACATTGTTTAGTTACTCGTGCGTAATAACTTTAAATAAAGCATTTCCTATGTGTGGGAAAACTACAGCATAGCAACTCTGCTTCAACTAAACAAAAGTTGACAGCGCCATATTCGAAAAAAGCCCCACATTATGATGTTACCACTTCCAAACTTCACTATTTTGAGACTGTTGTTGTCCAAATGGCTCAGTTGAGACTGAGCCAGTTGGACATCAGGGTTTGATATATATATATATATGTATATATGTTTAGCCTGGATAGGTTTTTACTGACATATGGTGGAGCTTTCACGTAAACTGCACCTTTAAAAATATATTTGCTTAGAAAATGAGTGATGTGTGCAGTACTTCCTTCACACGCTTGGAGATAAGAACAACAACATCGTTAGCTCCAGCTACAGAAGAGAAGAGGAAATACAAGCAACGCGGCTAAAGGCGTTCCACCTATTTGCTACTAATATTAGAACTGTAGCAGAGCTAACCGCCACATGGGGTTTACTAAGTAGCAGTTTAGATTTGGTCACTGATTTTTTATTTTTTTTTTTGTCTGGGTGCCAACCACTAAAACATTTGTGGTGGGTGTGTGTGGTAATTTCTCGGATCATCCAGCGCTTAGTGCACACTGAAACCCACTGTCAGGGGTTTTAGTGTCACAGCTCTGTAAATAGCTAAAATGATAAAATCATTCTAAAGATTCTGTGCAAGAAATTCCTTTATTTATTTTTTAGATTAGGTGCCGTTTTTTATGTCAGTAAACTCAAAATGACTAATTTGAAGTTATATTTTCACATATTTGGAATGAAAATTATGCTACTGCACAAAAATGTGATTCAAGGTATTTCATTTTGACTAAAGAAAATTACGATAACATATAAAAGTCAATAAAATGAAAAACAGTATAAACCACACAATCATCACTATCGTTTACAATTAACTGGTGTCAAGGTGACACAATGAGATAAGATCCCAACTATACTGTTCGAGTTTAGCTCTCTAACTTCGGCATCCAAAGAGGGAATAAGATGAGCGAATTGGCCGGCCTTATCTCTCGAGTCACAGGGCAGGCAGTGACAAGAATGCGCCGTTTTTTACACATGCACATATGGCCAAGCTGCATGGAGCTATGTGTCTTCCAAGCAAGTGTGAACGATCCAATCAAGTCTTGTCAAAATAGATACAAGAGGAAATAAATAAAACAACGCTTGGAATGAACACTAATTACTTAAGAGATTTAGGGATTAGGGAAGAGAGAGACGCAGTTAGCCCAAGAAGCTTTCTTAAGACATTGTGCGGGTAAATCTCTGCAACAGTGTCTGGGATTGCTTGTCCAGCTGGTTGCAGTTTATAAGATAATCCTTTAACTTCCCATCTTTCATATAAGTCGCGTGTGCTCTAAATGTATTGCACTGTCATACAGCGCATTGACTTTGAAGCCACGTGATTGGGGAGGTCTGCTCACCTTAAGCACAGTGATGTTCCAAGCGTAACTCTCCATGGCTTTCTGAAGTTTTCGGCCTTTCAGACCTTCCTTTGCTCCGATGCGATGCAGGTCTTCATGGAAGTCCAGACCTGAAATGGGACAGACAAGTTTCACCTAAAAACAATATCAGAAAAGTCACAAATATCTCCAAAGGACCTATACTCTACCGTGGTGCTTAGAGTTTTTATTTGTTTATTCAATTAATATTTTTTTAAAGAATGGATTAAAGTACATGTAGTACAGACATCAGTTTGTTTTACTACTGGAATAACCAAATTAGTATTGTCCTGTTAAGATCTTAAAGGTCTTAGGTAAAGCAGGTTTCAAAGGTGAGGCACCTTTGCCAAGAGATTTGCTATTCACCACAGGAGACATGGGGAAACACAATTACCATTTGTTATACAGTAATAACAGATCAAATAAAATGGGGAGAAAAATTTATATTCAATATTACAAAAGTCATAAAACATGTGGACACCTTCTTTAAAGTGCCAGCATTTTGTGAAAGGTACATTAAGGTCTGGGTCAAAACCTGATTGATATTTGGTACTGTGCATGATTTCATTCTCCTCGATAAAAGTCTAGTTCACACGAAGAAAACTAACCCCAGAGCGTGATCCCTCCGACGCTGTATTTCACTAAAAGTGCAGTGTTATTTTAGCGTTGCACTGTTTTGGTACCAAACATGTTTTAAAATGTTGGTCAAAAGTTCCGGCTTAGTTTCGCCAGACCATAAACTATTCTCCCACAAGTTTTTGGGAAGTTTTAGCTGGGCCTGAATGTTTTCTTTGGAAGAAAATGCTTTGACCTTTGAACCCTACTCTTAGTCCAGACATAATGGAGAAATTCTTGCATTTTCTTTAGAGCTACTGCCAACCCCTCAGGAGCCTCCCTGACAAGTTCCCATTTGGCCTTTTTGTATTCATTTTTGGGAAATATTTGATTTTAGAAATGTTACTGTTGCTTAATGTTTCAGCGTGCCACACTATCTGCTGTGGAATTTTTTTTTTTTTCATAAATCTGATTATTTTGACACATTGTAGCGTCTTGAAACTGTAACATCTGCAAACTATGAATGCCAATTAGCAATTTGGATAAAGTCCTAATAGGATGGCTGAACTTCAATCAGTAGGCATGAACTTTAATTACAGTTAATCAATGCAACTTAATTTCGCTATAATTAACTGTGAACCTAGGAAGACCGAATGCTGGAATTGTATCAAAAGGTATTGCAACAAGGTAATGGTGTGCATACTTAAACAGACGGGCTGTTGTGTATTTTTTCTGTGGTGTTCTGTGAGGAATTTGTGGGTTTTCTCTCATAGTTCAAAGATGTTCTTCATCATCGCTTGGTTATTGATTCAGGAGATTTAGGACCAGATCATCCCACGACCCTACAAGAGTTACGTGAGTACAGAAAATGGATGACCAGATGGATGGATGGATGCCTGGTATTGCTTACAGGGCTAAAACGAAAGCGGTACAATGAAGGCGAACCTCTAATTAGGCTTCAGAGTAGGTCAGGTTTTATTGCAACTGAGGCAAACTATTCCTAATCTCCAAAGGGTTTAGCAACAAACTCCCACTAAATCTGTAAGACTCAGCTTGCTTGTCAGTCTGTCCCTGAAAAGATGGCCTTAAGCAACAGAAGCTTTGATTTTCTGAAGAAACAATCCAGGCTTCCACTATAAACTAGAGAATAGCTGTGCGTCTTGAACAATTTCTTTTCAGCACCTCATATTTATAAGTGAGAAGGTATTGCAACTCTTCTGTAAACAAATAGTTTACGCATTTTGGAGAATACCTCAAGCAAATTGAAATTCTTTTCCTACGTAGCAACATAAGTGGATCATCTTCCAGAGGCAGAGTACATAAAAATGTAAAACTACTATGTTTTCAGAGGCTGCTTTTTCATTTTCAATCCACAATGTCGGACTGCTCTTTCTTAATTTTCTAACTACACCAGCAGTGGTGTTACTACAGTATTCTAGCTTAGGAGCCTGAAATTTACATTAACAGGGATAAGGACTGATCTAATTTTATAATCTGCTACAGCTAATGGGCCGCTGCTTGTGCAGAGCTGAGAAAACGGAGAAGGCGAATGCAGGATGGGGCAGAAACCAGCAAGCAGGGAGCTGTAAATGATACGAAATTAGCTGCTGGCGGTTTGTTCCGATATAGCTTCGCAGAGTATTTAATCTGGCAATGATTAAGAGCCATCTCCGTGTAACATTAACACAATTCCTGTTCCTTACTGTCACTTTAACACTGGGAAATTCATGCTGTTGTGCAAAGTGTGACCCCCATCGTGTGCAGCAGAAAGACAAGAACTTTTTAGTTTGCTTCCCTAATGGGTACGAGCTGGAGAAGCGGTGCTCAGATGGAAGGACACGGGAGACAACATCTCTGTAGAGCAGCTACACAATTACAGAATATGGCTTACAGTCCTTGAAAATGATAAACATCTTCTAAATTTATAACGAGAAGCGTTCCTAATGCACAAGCAGATCTAAAAAAGAAAAAAAGAAGCACAGTTTTAAGTCAGAGAGAGTAAAAGGTGGTAAATAACCAAATAAAACAGGATCTTTAAAGCGGATCCTGTTTCACTGAAAAGAAATGGTAGCTGGTGAAAGGGAGATTTGCACCAGTCAGATCAATGTTTGCTTAATTTATCCCAATTCATACACTCTAGAGTCCATGTGGAGTGTCATCACTGCAAACACAAAGAGGGATTTTTTTTTTTTTTCTGGCTGTGGATGAGCTAGGAAAACAATGACTCTGCAAAGCCAAAGACGACAAAGGGAATGAGATGTCTATCTTGGATATTCACAGCGAGAAAGCTGTCAAAAACAAAATGAGCAAATACACAGTCGTTAGGCAGAGAAAGCATGCTTGAATGGAAGGGGGACCTAGATAAACACAACAGAGAGCTGATAAAACATGGACTGCATTGATGATACATTTGATTCCAGTTTGAGGTCTGTGCGTCCTTTACAAGCGTTTTTGTCTGTTCATTTTCAGGTATGCCTTTTTTTTTTTCTTTTATGATGATTGGTCCAGCCGTGTTTCCCAAATTATCACACTATTCAAGTTTAAAGAAAGAAAACAAAGTCTATTTTGGGGAACATTTAAATATTAATATTTTTTTCTTATAGTTCAGAAAGATTAGATAACAGCACTACTGCATAATGTGTCTTACAAAAACAACAGAATCATATTCCTTGTATGTTTTATGCCCGTTTTTTTTAATTTTTTTATGCAGCAATAACAGACTTCAGTGTTTTCCTCTGGGACAGGCCCAGAAAGGACAGCATTAATCAGAGTAGCTGCCAAAATGCCCGCAGTATCTCTGGAGGAGTGGCAGAGAGCCACAACCCAGGTTTAAGATTCTGCCATCAAAACAACTGTGAGTTTTGGAAATGCTGACTCTTTTAAAAACAGTTTGCGATCCTTAGTTGATTTATTGCATTTTCAAATTATCCATAAAATCTCTGTTTGCATGCATATTTTATCATAATATCAAAGCTAACTTTAAGAACAGTTTGACCTGAATTTATGGTTGTCTAGAATCAAATTCTAATGGTAAATAGTGGTTCATCTAATAATTAATTTCAAAACCAAAATATTGGTAGTAAAATGTTAAAATCAAGGTATGATGTGGAATAAAGGGTATAAGATGTTATTTAAATGTAACTCAAGGCAAATCTACTATAGAAAGAAGAAAAAATATCAGGAAAATCCAGAATTTTTCCAAACTCACCCAGAAAATAATAAAAAACAATTCATCTTCCTTTTCAGACTTTGAGTTTGTATCACAACTTTGCAAGTGTTAATATAAAGATTTTAAAACAACAGCCTAATCCCCTCACATATGCACTGAATATAGATTTCTAATTACACACAAACACTGAGTGAAATTTACTTTGTGCTAATTTATTTCTTCAATCGAAACTGATTAAATGGTTGAAAAACATAAACACTACACAGAGCAAAAGTGAAAAGAAGAGAGAATCGGGGTTTCCGCATTTAGATTTCCGATATCTGAGCCAACTCAGAGTCTGTGTGCTCAAAAAATATGATGGTAGCATCTGGAGGTGCCAGAGTGCGCATCCCAGCTGTTTTCCTGGTCGCCCATTATCCTCGTGCGTGATGGCGAGCCACCAATAGGGCCCACAGGGGAATCATCTAGCACCTCTCCATTCTCATCAACACATAAGCTTCACTGCCCAAATTAAACTGATTAGCTGCAACAATGACTGTGCATAAACTGAGGGGAGGAAGAAAATGGAAGATGCTGCAGGACATAGCTGAACAAATCCAAACCTGTTCCACGCTGTTGTTTCTGATCTTGCCCAATGCCCTTATTTAAAAAATAACAGGTGGCAGTTGAGTGAAATTCCCTTATTTCATATCAAGGCCATCGTTTGTGATTCATGTCTTTGCCACAACAGTATTTAGCCGATGAGCAAAGCACAAGGGCAAAGGCACCGGAGTTTAAATTAAACTAACAAATTCCACCCCGTCGCCACATTCTCTTCCCCAAGACTGACAAGCCGTCCTCTAATAGCACTGCTTTCCGTTTCTCACACAGCCATTAAGCCAAAATTATACCTTTGCCATCTTGAATGATCATAGGGACAAAACCCTTAATTCCATGCAAATCCACCATCTCTTCATATCCCTCTCTCTGCTCGCCTTCCTGTGTTCAGCCAATTACTCCTAATGCTGTCACAGTCTGTACACGTACTTTAAGAGATGGGTTCGAAAGAGGTACATACGGCATCTCAAGAGACGTATTCACTACAAATATCTGTGGGAGGGGTTAAACACAATATTGTCTGTGGATTCTCTGGTTATAAGAGGTTAAGGAATGGCTGTAATTGACTGAAACACAAGCAAAATAAAACAGACATATCAGATGAGGAAAAATCTCAATTTGAGAGATTGGGTCAAATTGTAGAACGAGTGTATTTCATTGGAGCTAATGACTGTTATTGAAAAACTTAAAGGGGCTTACATTTTGCTTCAACTGTTTGTTTACAACAGCTAAAGCAGGTACAGTTACACAAGCAGCATTATTTTAGCTCTTCTAGAGCCTGAATGTTTCTTTTTGTTTTTGTTTGTTACTATTATCCAATTAGCTTAAGTTTAATGAACGAAACTTGTCATAGACTGTAGATTTATTTTATAGGTCCTTTGAAATGAGATGTGAATGGAGAGCAGAAGCAACAAGCTGAGAACTACAGTGTTAAAAAAATAGTAACAAACGTGAGTTTCAGATTATAATTAGAACCTCAAATGTTGAGTCATAAAGCAGAAAAAAGATCCTGTAGCATATTTTCTATTGTTGTAGCATCATTAGCACATTGGTGCAAGTGACATGAAAGAAATAAATGTGGAAAACAATAATATTTTATTAGAACAAAGGACATTTAGCTTAATAGGTGATGAAATACGGCCGTCAGGCACAATGTTCTGTTACGCTAAACTTAATTTAATGCTTAAAAAAACGTTATCTTGATTTAATTACTTAATTTGGAAAAGATGTTTGTATTGTACAGGTTCCAAGTGACATGAAAAGCTAAATTTAAGCACTAGCTTCTTTCTGGGACTCCCACATATTCTTCAATTAAAATTTCTTCTTTATTCAATAGTAAAAAGTTTGCTTTGAATTTACGTTGACTATTTCTACAGAGGCATACAAGTACTGAACCTTAAAAAACATGAATAAATAATTTCTTTCTATTTATCCAAACCTGGAAAATCTGTAAATCGAATTCCAAAGTTTTTCGAAAATAAGCAGGAAACCCCGTTCTTTTGAGGCATTCCTTAACGTACATTTTACAAGAAAAAAAAAAAAAGGCACTCTTCCTGGCTGACCTATTGTTATCAAAATAGCAACAAACCTCTGGATACACTAATAAAAGTACACAGAAGGGATGTAAAGTAGACATAATATTTGCAAAAGGCCATAGTTTGATTTGAGGCATGAGTGTCAGAACCAGGGGCACAGCAGAGAGAGTGGGCGGCAGGGTGAGTGTTATGTTTGGCATGCAGCTGAGGCGCCTGAGGGCTGTCGCTGCTCCCCCTTTGCCTCCGTGTATCATTCTTCTCACTTACAGGAAAAGCCAGCAGCTCTTAATAAAAGAATGTCCAAATTCCCTCCCTTCTCAAGTTGAACCAGAAGTACCAGCTGCATTATCCTACAAGACGCATACAGGTTCCTTTTAGCTGACGGAGGCAATAAGCTGAGCGTTGCTGCGGAGCAACAGAAACAGCTGTGAGTGCGGCTGCGTGCGGTTTAAGCTCTGCTTAACTCTGAAATCATCGCCTTTGAACATTCTTCCAGCTCCTGGCTGGGGAACCATGGAGGTAAGGGACAGCTCTGTGATTGAAGCGCCAGCGTTCAGCCTACATCCCAGGATAATTACACAGCGTGAATATCAGGTTAGCTTATTCTGTTAAAGGGAGAAAGCATATGCCTCCTATTGTGTAACACCAGGGAGTAAAGCTTGGCATAAAGGAGGCTTAAAATTTCTTATCTGATTCAGGATGTGGGGTTGAAGTGTGTGACTGAGTCCCAGTTGTTAAGACACAAAACAACAAGGAGTGGAAGGGTATAAAATATAATTAACCAGGTTTACACCAGCTATAACAAAGTATTTAACTGGCCATGATCTGCAGTTCTGTGGCAGACTGTAGCAGCACAATGTTAGGAAAAACATGCAAAATTGAGATGTCACTATTCCAGCTTTGTGCTTCCCATTTAAAGACAGAAGTGAGGCAAATGAGGAGGAGTTGAGCCAAATTCAAAAGAGGCTGGAGAGGACAAGCCACGAAGAATTTCCTGATTTGAAGCCATTTCTCTAATAATGATAATGTCCCGTCTAAATCTGTCCTCTGCGGGATGCCATCTTTTTGTTATTTTTTTAAAATAAAGATGTACTGATTAATGCATGTTTAATTCTGTCCTCTCTCTCCCCAACGGCCCGCAATGTCAAGCCTTTTAATTTCTCTCCTCCTTTCAAAAGATGCTTACGCCTTCTGTCCTTTCTCTCTCTCTCCCCCCCTGCAGCCCTTTTTGTCTGTGCGGCTCACTGATTGTTTTCACCTGCTCACGGCCCATAACTACGCCACGTTGACTCACTGATGATGGCCACTTCTATTGACAGCAGCCACCGATGTTGATGTTGACAGAAATGTTGTGGCGCGGGGGGGAGGGAGCAACGCCATTTCTTTATCTGCAGAACTGCATGCCATGTGACACCCTCTCTATCTTATAACAGGAGAATGAAAAGTTGCTTTCTCATGATATTGAGTTTTAAAGCAAAACAAAGCATATCTATGAGTGACAAAATCTGATTCATGCCCCCGAATGGTAAGTCAGTCTCATCCCAGCAGCAGAGAAACGTAGCACCTCCTTTTACTTTGAGGAGAAATTACAACGACTCTAGCAGTTTGCTCAAGTCAAGCGGATGCACAAATTCATTTAATTTCCCTTTGGGAAGTATTCTGGAATAGAATTGAATACATTCATGCTGCATACCTGCCCTTTGTGCTTGTGTGAGCTTGGAGTAGACAACATCAGCTGACTCAATCAGGGTTTTGCTGGTTTGGATCATCTAGAAGACAAATGAAAAGGACAAAGTTAATTTCTAGTCCACCTTAATCACTAAAAGTCACTGAAAGAAAACCCATCAGCTGAGCCTCAACCAAATTTATATAATGATAATAATAACCAGAGAAAGGAAACACGAGAGGAAGAGTTTATATAAAGATGCTAGAAGAGTGAGTTTTATTGTTACAAATTATTTCTAATTTGATCGCCTCATTAGCCAGAGCTCATGCCAGACATATTTTTTTTTTTTTTTTTTTTTTTTTTTTCTGAAAACAGAAAACGCAGCCAACAAAAACAGCCTCGTATTTTGCCCACTTTCTAGTTTTCCACTGTAGAAGATCTGTTGGAGCCTCCTGAATAATACGCTTCAGCTACAAGCTCCCCAATTAACCCACTTTTTTTTTTTTTTTTTTTTTTTTTTTTTTTTTTAGATTTCATTAAGATTGTAGATGAGAAAAGCAGGTGATCTGAGTGAATTTGCAGCACAAACAACAAAGTGTGGAGGTTTTTTTTTTTTTTTTTTTTTTTTTTTTTTTTTTAAACAACAACTATTTATGTATAC